>NW_028122697.1:0-119820 GCF_965194805.1 Balaenoptera borealis | reverse complement strand
ATAGTGTGTTTTCTGCATGTGTGACTCTGTTCTGTTTTGTAATTCAGTTCAAGTGTAACGGTTTTTACATTCCCTCTATCAGTGATACCTTATGAGAAGTGTCCTTTTCTGTGTGACTTATTTCACTTAGAATCGTCGTACCTAAATCCACTCATCATGCTGCTACTAACCTTATGACATTGATTTCATGGCTGAGTGATATTCCATTGTACATAAGGACCACAACTTCTTTATCCATTTTTCTCTTTCCTGGGATATTGAAGGTGGAATGAAGTGGAGGTCCTTGTCAACAGAGCAGCCCTCAACTTTGGGGTGCTTGTGTCTTGCTGATTTTTCATTTTCCCAATTTATACCCCCATGAGTGGAAGTGCCCTATGCTCTCTAAGCTGTGTTTTTCAGATATTTCAGGACACACCGTACACTTCTCTAGAGTGGCTGTTGGCAATTTACATCCCGCCCATCAGTGTAGCAAGGCTCCCATTTCTCCATGGCCTGTCCTGCATTTCTGGTTTTGACACTTTTTTCAGCATGGCCCTTTTGACCGATGGGAAGCGAGACTTCTCTGTAGCACTGATTTGCCTTTCCAGGTTGCTTGGTTGGCCAAAAAGGGCGTATGCGTTTTTTCCTGAATATATTCAGGAAAAAAGGCATACGCCCTTTTTGGCCAAGGGCATCATTGTCAACGTTTTGCCGCTTTTCATGTGCTTTAAAGGCGATTCGTATCTACCTCCTGAAATCTGTTTCGTGCAATTCTGCCTTGATGTCAAATCCTCTTCTTTGCCTTCCCTCAATATATTTGTGGACGAGAGTTATCATTTATAACTCTGCAGGTTTGTGAATTGCAGTGCCCTGAACCTCCATTTTACAACTCGCTTTTTTGGGAGCTGGCCGCAAAAGCGCCAGATGGCTTCAGGCCCTGTTCTGGTTCCGGGGGGCAGGCTGAGCCTGTGGTTAATTCTTCTTCCTGATGGGAAAATAGAGTGACCTGTGCCTGTCCCGACACCAAGAGCTAGTCTCTCGTTGGTTCCCCGTCTTCCCGTTCACCCTCAGGACAAATTGCAACCTGTACGGAACAGGAGGTAAAAGGTGCTGATGCTCCAAGTAGGGAGATTGCTAGTAAAGCGGCTGGAAAGGCGAACCCGGGCACAAGGAGATGAGAAATTAGGTGCGTTTTAGAAACCTTTCCCCATCACACGGTGTACCATCTTCTGGGTTTCTCATGCATGTTTTCGATGCAGGAAGATGCCCTTGAAGCTGGAGATTTGGGACCCATGCGACGGGTACCACGAAGTATTACTTTAAAGGGACTGCGTTTGCTCACCCAACCTCACCAAACCTCTCAGCCCCAAGAGTGTCCACCCTTATGTCTCATCCTGCTGTGGGTCTAGATATGGTCAATCCAGGTTGCATCACAGCCCCTGAACGCATTGTGTACGAATTTCTCTCTCTTTCACTGTCGTTGTTTCATGGGTTTCTCAAAGTAATTTATTTTCATAATGGGGTTTAGCTGCTTTTCACTGCTGTGTTTATGCCGCTTTACACCCACTTGACACACTAACAGAGAGATATCAATACATAGGTTTTAAGATTATTACTAGTCAGATATATTCTTGTGCGGTGAATAGGGCGTGTTGAGTCCAGTTCTCTGAGCAAGGAGTAGGTCTTGTCTATTACATATTGGGTTTATGGAACAGTATCTGAGCTAATTTGATACCCTTGTTTTATGCATCACCCCACCTCACCTTTCCCGTTAAGCAGCCATAGTCTGTTTTCTGCATGTGTGACTCTGTTCTGTTTTGTAATTCAGTTCAAGTGTAACGGTTTTTACATTCCCTCTATCAGTGATACCTTATGAGAAGTGTCCTTTTCTGTGTGACTTATTTCACTTAGAATCGTCGTACCTAAATCCACTCATCATGCTGCTACTAACCTTATGACATTGATTTCATGGCTGAGTGATATTCCATTGTACATAAGGACCACAACTTCTTTATCCATTTTTCTCTTTCCTGGGATATTGAAGGTGGAATGAAGTGGAGGTCCTTGTCAACAGAGCAGCCCTCAACTTTGGGGTGCTTGTGTCTTGCTGATTTTTCATTTTCCCAATTTATACCCCCATGAGTGGAAGTGCCCTATGCTCTCTAAGCTGTGTTTTTCAGATGTTTCAGGACACACCGTACACTTCTCCAGAGTGGCTGTTGGCAATTTACATCCCGCCCATCAGTGTAGCAAGGCTCCCATTTCTCCATGGCCTGTCCTGCATTTCTAGTTTTGACACTTTTTTCAGCATGGCCCTTTTGACCGATGGGAAGCGAGACTTCTCTGTAGCGCTGATTTGCCTTTCCAGGTTGCTTGGTTGGCCAAAAAGGGCGTATGCGTTTTTTCCTGAATATATTCAGGAAAAAACGCATACGCCCTTTTTGGCCAAGGGCATCATTGTCAACGTTTTGCCGCTTTTCATGTGCTTTAAAGGCGATTCGTATCTACCTCCTGAAATCTGTTTCGTGCAATTCTGCCTTGACTTCAAATCCTCTTCTTTGCCTTCCCTCAATATATTTGTGGACGAGAGTTATCATTTATAACTCTGCAGGTTTGTGAATTGCAGTGCCCTGAACCTCCATTTTACAACTCGCTTTTTTGGGAGCTGGCCGCAAAAGCGCAGGATGGCTTCAGGCCCTGTTCTGGTTCCGGGGGGCAGGCTGAGCCTGTGGTTAATTCTTCTTCCTGATGGGAAAATAGAGTGACCTGTGCCTGTCCCGACACCAAGAGCTAGTCTCTCGTTGGTTCCCCGTCTTCCCGTTCATCCTCAGGACAAATTGCAACCTGTACGGAACAGGAGGTTAAAGGTGCTGATGCTCCAAGTAGGGAGATTGCTACTAAAGCGGCTGGAATGGCGAACCCGGGCACAAGGAGATGAGAAATGAGGTGCGTTTTAGAAACCTTTCCCCATCACACGGTGTACCATCTTCTGGGTTTCTCATGCATGTTTTCGATGTAGGAAGATGCCCTTGAAGCTGGAGATTTGGGACCCATGTGATGGGTACCACGCAGTATTACTTTAAAGGGTCTGCGTTTGCTCACCCAACCTCACCAAACCTCTCAGCCCCAAGAGTGTCCACCCTTATGTCTCATCCAGCTGTGGGTCTAGATATGGTCAATCCAGGTTGCATCACAGCCCCTGAACGCATTGTGTAAGAATTTCTCTCTCTTTCACTGTCGTTGTTTCATGGGTTTTTCAAAGTAATTTATTTTCATAATGGGGTTTAGCTGCTTTTCACTGCTGTGTTTATGCCGCTTTACACCCACTTGACACACTAACAGAGAGATATCAATACATAGGTTTTAAGATTATTACTAGTCAGATATATTCTTGTGCGGTGAATAGGGCGTGTTGAGTCCAGTTCTCTGAGCAAGGAGTAGGTCTTGTCTACTACATATTGGGTTTATGGAACGGTATCTGAGCTAATTTGATACCCTTGTTTTATGTATCACCCCACCTCACCTTTCCCGTTAAGCAGCCATAGTGTGTTTTCTGCATGTGTGACTCTGTTCTGTTTTGTAATTCAGTTCAAGTGTAACGGTTTTTACATTCCCTCTATCAGTGATACCTTATGAGAAGTGTCCTTTTCTGTGTGACTTATTTCACTTAGAATCGTCGTACCTAAATCCACTCATCATGCTGCTACTAACCTTATGACATTGATTTCATGGCTGAGTGATATTCCATTGTACATAAGGACCACAACTTCTTTATCCTTTTTTCTCTTTCCTGGGATATTTAAGGTCGAATGAAGTGGAGGTCCTTGTCAACAGTGCAGGCCTCAACTTTGGTGTGCTTGTGTCTTGCTGATTTTTCATTTTCCCAATTTATACCCCCATGAGTGGAAGTGCCCTATGCTCTCTAAGCTGTGTTTTTCAGATGTTTCAGGACACACCGTACACTTCTCCAGAGTGGCTGTTGGCAATTTACATCCCGCCCATCAGTGTAGCAAGGCTCTCATTTCTCCATGGCCTGTCCTGCATTTCTGGTTTTGACACATTTTTCAGCATGGCCCTTTTGACCGATGGGAAGTGAGACTTCTTTGTAGCGCTGATTTGCCTTTCCAGGTTGCTTGGTTGGCCAAAAAGGGCGTATGCGTTTTTTCCTGAATATATTCAGGAAAAAACGCATACGCCCTTTTTGGCCAAGGGCATCATTGTCAACATTTTGCCGCTTTTCATGTGCTTTAAAGGCGATTCGAATCTACCTCCTGAAATCTGTTTCGTGCAATTCTGCCTTGATTTAAAATCCTCTTCTTTGCCTTCCCTCAATATATTTGTGGACGAGAGTTATCATTTATAACTCTGCAGGTTTGTGAATTGCAGTGCCCTGAACCTCCATTTTACAACTCGCTTTTTTGGGAGCTGGCCGCAAAAGTGCAGGATGGCTTCAGGCCCTGTTCTGGTTCCGGGGGGCAGGCTGAACCTGTGGTTAATTCTTCTTCCTGATGGGAAAATAGAGTGACCTGTGCCTGTCCCAACACCAAGAGCTAGTCTCTCGTTAGTTCCCCGTCTTCCCGTTCATCCTCAGGACAAATTGCAACCTGTACGGAACAGGAGGTTAAAGGTGCTGATGCTCCAAGTAGGGAGATTGCTAGTAAAGCGGCTGGAATGGCGAACCCGGGCACAAGGAGATGAGAAATGAGGTGCGTTTTAGAAACCTTTCCCCATCACACGGTGTACTATCTTCTGGGTTTCTCATGCATGTTTTCGATGTAGGAAGATGCCCTTGAAGCTGGAGATTTGGGACCCATGTGATGGGTACCACGCAGTATTACTTTAAAGGGTCTGCGTTTGCTCACCCAACCTCACCAAACCTCTCAGCCCCAAGAGTGTCCACCCTTATGTCTCATCCAGCTGTGGGTCTAGATATGGTCAATCCAGGTTGCATCACAGCCCCTGAACGCATTGTGTAAGAATTTCTCTCTCTTTCACTGTCGTTGTTTCATGGGTTTTTCAAAGTAATTTATTTTCATAATGGGGTTTAGCTGCTTTTCACTGCTGTGTTTATGCCGCTTTACACCCACTTGACACACTAACAGAGAGATATCAATACATAGGTTTTAAGATTATTACTAGTCAGATATATTCTTGTGCGGTGAATAGGGCGTGTTGAGTCCAGTTCTCTGAGCAAGGAGTAGGTCTTGTCTATTACATATTGGGTTTATGGAACGGTATCTGAGCTAATTTGATACCCTTGTTTTATGTATCACCCCACCTCACCTTTCCCGTTAAGCAGCCATAGTGTGTTTTCTGCATGTGTGACTCTGTTCTGTTTTGTAATTCAGTTCAAGTGTAACGGTTTTTACATTCCCTCTATCAGTGATACCTTATGAGAAGTGTCCTTTTCTGTGTGACTTATTTCACTTAGAATCGTCGTACCTAAATCCACTCATCATGCTGCTACTAACCTTATGACATTGATTTCATGGCTGAGTGATATTCCATTGTACATAAGGACCACAACTTCTTTATCCATTTTTCTCTTTCCTGGGATATTTAAGGTGGAATGAAGTGGAGGTCCTTGTCAACAGAGCAGCCCTCAACTTTGGGGTGCTTGTGTCTTGCTGATTTTTCATTTTCCCAATTTATACCCCCATGAGTGGAAGTGCCCTATGCTCTGTAAGCTGTGTTTTTCAGATATTTCAGGACACACCGTACACTTCTCTAGAGTGGCTGTTGGCAATTTACATCCCGCCCATCAGTGTAGCAAGGCTCCCATTTCTCCATGGCCTGTCCTGCATTTCTGCTTTTGACACTTTTTTCAGCATGGCCCTTTTGACCGATGGGAAGCGAGACTTCTCTGTAGCGCTGACTTGCTTTTCCAGGTTGCTTGGTTGGCCAAAAAGGGCGTATGCGTTTTTTCCTGAATATATTCAGGAAAAAACGCATACGCCCTTTTTGGCCAAGGGCATCATTGTCAACGTTTTGCCGCTTTTCATGTGCTTTAAAGGCGATTCGTATCTACCTCCTGAAATCTGTTTCGTGCAATTCTGCCTTGAATTCAAATCCTCTTCTTTGCCTTCCCTCAATATATTTGTGGACGAGAGTTATCATTTATAACTCTGCAGGTTTGTGAATTGCAGTGCCCTGAACCTCCATTTTACAACTCGCTTTTTTGGGAGCTGGCCGCAAAAGCGCCAGATGGCTTCAGGCCCTGTTCTGGTTCCGGGGGGCAGGCTGAGCCTGTGGTTAATTCTTCTTCCTGATGGGAAAATAGAGTAACCTGTGCCTGTCCCGACACCAAGAGCTAGTCTCTCGTTGGTTCCCCGTCTTCCCGTTCATCCTCAGGACAAATTGCAACCTGTACGGAACAGGAGGTAAAAGGTGCTGATGCTCCAAGTAGGGAGATTGCTAGTAAAGCGGCTGGAAAGGCGAACCCGGGCACAAGGAGATGAGAAATGAGGTGCGTTTTAGAAACCTTTCCCCATCACACGGTGTACCATCTTCTGGGTTTCTCATGCATGTTTTCGATGTAGGAAGATGCCCTTGAAGCTGGAGATTTGGGACCCATGCGACGGGTACCACGAAGTATTACTTTAAAGGGTCTGCGTTTGCTCACCCAACCTCACCAAACCTCTCAGCCCCAAGAGTGTCCACCCTTATGTCTCATCCAGCTGTGGGTCTAGATATGGTCAATCCAGGTTGCATCACAGCCCCTGAACGCATTGTGTAAGAATTTCTCTCTCTTTCACTGTCGTTGTTTCATGGGTTTTTCAAAGTAATTTATTTTCATAATGGGGTTTAGCTGCTTTTCACTGCTGTGTTTATGCCGCTTTACACCCACTTGACACACTAACAGAGAGATATCAATACATAGGTTTTAAGATTATTACTAGTCAGATATATTCTTGTGCGGTGAATAGGGCGTGTTGAGTCCAGTTCTCTGAGCAAGGAGTAGGTCTTGTCTATTACATATTGGGTTTATGGAACGGTATCTGAGCTAATTTGATACCCTTGTTTTATGCATCACCCCACCTCACCTTTCCCGTTAAGCAGCCATAGTCTGTTTTCTGCATGTGTGACTCTGTTCTGTTTTGTAATTCAGTTCAAGTGTAACGGTTTTTACATTCCCTCTATCAGTGATACCTTATGAGAAGTGTCCTTTTCTGTGTGACTTATTTCACTTAGAATCGTCGTACCTAAATCCACTCATCATGCTGCTACTAACCTTATGACATTGATTTCATGGCTGAGTGATATTCCATTGTACATAAGGACCACAACTTCTTTATCCATTTTTCTCTTTCCTGGGATATTGAAGGTGGAATGAAGTGGAGGTCCTTGTCAACAGAGCAGCCCTCAACTTTGGGGTGCTTGTGTCTTGCTGATTTTTCATTTTCCCAATTTATACCCCCATGAGTGGAAGTGCCCTATGCTCTCTAAGCTGTGTTTTTCAGATGTTTCAGGACACACCGTACACTTCTCCAGAGTGGCTGTTGGCAATTTACATCCCGCCCATCAGTGTAGCAAGGCTCCCATTTCTCCATGGCCTGTCCTGCATTTCTGGTTTTGACACTTTTTTCAGCATGGCCCTTTTGACCGATGGGAAGCGAGACTTCTCTGTAGCGCTGATTTGCCTTTCCAGGTTGCTTGGTTGGCCAAAAAGGGCGTATGCGTTTTTTCCTGAATATATTCAGGAAAAAACACATACGCCCTTTTTGGCCAAGGGCATCATTGTCAACGTTTTGCCGCTTTTCATGTGCTTTAAAGGCGATTCGTATCTACCTCCTGAAATCTGTTTCGTGCAATTCTGCCTTGATTTCAAATCCTCTTCTTTGCCTTCCCTCAATATATTTGTGGACGAGAGTTATCATTTATAACTCTGCAGGTTTGTGAATTGCAGTGCCCTGAACCTCCATTTTACAACTCGCTTTTTTGGGAGCTGGCCGCAAAAGCGCAGGATGGCTTCAGGCCCTGTTCTGGTTCCGGGGGGCAGGCTGAGCCTGTGGTTAATTCTTCTTCCTGATGGGAAAATAGAGTGACCTGTGCCTGTCCCAACACCAAGAGCTAGTCTCTCGTTGGTTCCCCGTCTTCCCGTTCATCCTCAGGACAAATTGCAACCTGTACGGAACAGGAGGTTAAAGGTGCTGATGCTCCAAGTAGGGAGATTGCTAGTAAAGCGGCTGGAAAGGCGAACCCGGGCACAAGGAGATGAGAAATTAGGTGCGTTTTAGAAACCTTTCCCCATCACACGGTGTACCATCTTCTGGGTTTCTCATGCATGTTTTCGATGTAGGAAGATGCCCTTGAACCTGGAGATTTGGGACCCATGCGATGGGTACCACGCAGTATTACTTTAAAGGGTCTGCGTTTGCTCACCCAACCTCACCAAACCTCTCAGCCCCAAGAGTGTCCACCCTTATGTCTCATCCAGCTGTGGGTCTAGATATGGTCAATCCAGGTTGCATCACAGCCCCTGAACTCATTGTGTAAGAATTTCTATCTCTTTCACTGTCGTTGTTTCATGGGTTTTTCAAAGTAATTTATTTTCATAATGGGGTTTAGCTGCTTTTCACGGCTGTGTTTATGCCGCTTTACACCCACTTGACACACTAACAGAGAGATATCAATACATAGGTTTTAAGATTATTACTAGTCAGATATATTCTTGTGCGGTGAATAGGGCGTGTTGAGTCCAGTTCTCTGAGCAAGGAGTAGGTCTTGTCTACTACATATTGGGTTTATGGAACGGTATCTGAGCTAATTTGATACCCTTGTTTTATGTATCACCCCACCTCACCTTTCCCGTTAAGCAGCCATAGTGTGTTTTCTGCATGTGTGACTCTGTTCTGTTTTGTAATTCAGTTCAAGTGTAACGGTTTTTACATTCCCTCTATCAGTGATACCTCATGAGAAGTGTCCTTTTCTGTGTGACTTATTTCACTTAGAATCGTCGTACCTAAATCCACTCATCATGCTGCTACTAACCTTATGACATTGATTTCATGGCTGAGTGATATTCCATTGTACATAAGGACCACAACTTCTTTATCCATTTTTCTCTTTCCTGGGATATTGAAGGTGGAATTAAGTGGAGGTCCTTGTCAACAGAGCAGCCCTCAACTTTGGGGTGCTTGTGTCTTGCTGATTTTTAATTTTCCCAATTTATACCCCCATGAGTGGAAGTGCCCTATGCTCTCTAAGCTGTGTTTTTCAGATGTTTCAGGACACACCGTACACTTCTCCAGAGTGGCAGTTGGCAATTTACATCCCGCCCATCAGTGTAGCAAGGCTCCCATTTCTCCATGGCCTGTCCTGCATTTCTAGTTTTGACACTTTTTTCAGCATGGCCCTTTTGACCGATGGGAAGCGAGATTTCTCTGTAGCGCTGATTTGCCTTTCCAGGTTGCTTGGTTGGCCAAAGAGGGCGTATGCGTTTTTTCCTGAATATATTCAGGAAAAAACGCATACGCCCTTTTTGGCCAAGGGCATCATTGTCAACGTTTTGCCGCTTTTCATGTGCTTTAAAGGCGATTCGTATCTACCTCCTGAAATCTGTTTCGTGCAATTCTGCCTTGATTTCAAATCCTCTTCTTTGCCTTCCCTCAATATATTTGTGGACGAGAGTTATCATTTATAACTCTGCAGGTTTGTGAATTGCAGTGCCCTGAACCTCCATTTTACAACTCGCTTTTTTGGGAGCTGGCCGCAAAAGCGCAGGACGGCTTCAGGCCCTGTTCTGGTTCCGGGGGGCAGGCTGAGCCTGTGGTTAATTCTTCTTCCTGATGGGAAAATAGAGTGACCTGTGCCTGTCCCGACACCAAGAGCTAGTCTCTCGTTGGTTCCCCGTCTTCCCGTTCATCCTCAGGACAAATTGCAACCTGTACGGAACAGGAGGTTAAAGGTGCTGATGCTCCAAGTAGGGAGATTGCTACTAAAGCGGCTGGAATGGCGAACCCGGGCACAAGGAGATGAGAAATGAGGTGCGTTTTAGAAACCTTTCCCCATCACACGGTGTACCATCTTCTGGGTTTCTCATGCATGTTTTCGATGTAGGAAGATGCCCTTGAAGCTGGAGATTTGGGACCCATGTGATGGGTACCACGCAGTATTACTTTAAAGGGTCTGCGTTTGCTCACCCAACCTCACCAAACCTCTCAGCCCCAAGAGTGTCCACCCTTATGTCTCATCCAGCTGTGGGTCTAGATATGGTCAATCCAGGTTGCATCACAGCCCCTGAACGCATTGTGTACGAATTTCTCTCTCTTTCACTGTCGTTGTTTCATGGGTTTTTCAAAGTAATTTATTTTCATAATGGGGTTTAGCTGCTTTTCACTGCTGTGTTTATGCCGCTTTACACCCACTTGACACACTAACAGAGAGATATCAATACATAGGTTTTAAGATTATTACTAGTCAGATATATTCTTGTGCGGTGAATAGGGCGTGTTGAGTCCAGTTCTCTGAGCAAGGAGTAGGTCTTGTCTACTACATATTGGGTTTATGGAACGGTATCTGAGCTAATTTGATACCCTTGTTTTATGTATCACCCCACCTCACCTTTCCCGTTAAGCAGCCATAGTGTGTTTTCTGCATGTGTGACTCTGTTCTGTTTTGTAATTCAGTTCAAGTGTAACGGTTTTTACATTCCCTCTATCAGTGATACCTTATGAGAAGTGTCCTTTTCTGTGTGACTTATTTCACTTAGAATCGTCGTACCTAAATCCACTCATCATGCTGCTACTAACCTTATGACATTGATTTCATGGCTGAGTGATATTCCATTGTACATAAGGACCACAACTTCTTTATCCATTTTTCTCTTTCCTGGGATATTTAAGGTCGAATGAAGTGGAGGTCCTTGTCAACAGAGCAGGCCTCAACTTTGGGGTGCTTGTGTCTTGCTGATTTTTCATTTTCCCAATTTATACCCCCATGAGTGGAAGTGCCCTATGCTCTCTAAGCTGTGTTTTTCAGATGTTTCAGGACACACCGTACACTTCTCCAGAGTGGCTCTTGGCAATTTACATCCCGCCCATCAGTGTAGCAAGGCTCTCATTTCTCCATGGCCTGTCCTGCATTTCTGGTTTTGACACATTTTTCAGCATGGCCCTTTTGACCGATGGGAAGTGAGACTTCTTTGTAGCGCTGATTTGCCTTTCCAGGTTGCTTGGTTGGCCAAAAAGGGCGTATGCGTTTTTTCCTGAATATATTCAGGAAAAAACGCATACGCCCTTTTTGGCCAAGGGCATCATTGTCAACATTTTGCCGCTTTTCATGTGCTTTAAAGGCGATTCGAATCTACCTCCTGAAATCTGTTTCCTGCAATTCTGCCTTGATTTAAAATCCTCTTCTTTGCCTTCCCTCAATATATTTGTGGATGAGAGTTATCATTTATAACTCTGCAGGTTTGTGAATTGCAGTGCCCTGAACCTCCATTTTACAACTCGCTTTTTTGGGAGCTGGCCGCAAAAGTGCAGGATGGCTTCAGGCCCTGTTCTGGTTCCGGGGGGCAGGCTGAACCTGTGGTTAATTCTTCTTCCTGATGGGAAAATAGAGTGACCTGTGCCTGTCCCAACACCAAGAGCTAGTCTCTCGTTAGTTCCCCGTCTTCCCGTTCATCCTCAGGACAAATTGCAACCTGTACGGAACAGGAGGTTAAAGGTGCTGATGCTCCAAGTAGGGAGATTGCTAGTAAAGCGGCTGGAATGGCGAACCCGGGCACAAGGAGATGAGAAATGAGGTGCGTTTTAGAAACCTTTCCCCATCACACGGTGTACTATCTTCTGGGTTTCTCATGCATGTTTTCGATGTAGGAAGATGCCCTTGAAGCTGGAGATTTGGGACCCATGTGATGGGTACCACGCAGTATTACTTTAAAGGGTCTGCGTTTGCTCACCCAACCTCACCAAACCTCTCAGCCCCAAGAGTGTCCACCCTTATGTCTCATCCAGCTGTGGGTCTAGATATGGTCAATCCAGGTTGCATCACAGCCCCTGAACGCATTGTGTAAGAATTTCTCTCTCTTTCACTGTCGTTGTTTCATGGGTTTTTCAAAGTAATTTATTTTCATAATGGGGTTTAGCTGCTTTTCACGGCTGTGTTTATGCCGCTTTACACCCACTTGACACACTAACAGAGAGATATCAATACATAGGTTTTAAGATTATTACTAGTCAGATATATTCTTGTGCGGTGAATAGGGCGTGTTGAGTCCAGTTCTCTGAGCAAGGAGTAGGTCTTGTCTATTACATATTGGGTTTATGGAACGGTATCTGAGCTAATTTGATACCCTTGTTTTATGCATCACCCCACCTCACCTTTCCCGTTAAGCAGCCATAGTCTGTTTTCTGCATGTGTGACTCTGTTCTGTTTTGTAATTCAGTTCAAGTGTAACGGTTTTTACATTCCCTCTATCAGTGATACCTTATGAGAAGTGTCCTTTTCTGTGTGACTTATTTCACTTAGAATCGTCGTACCTAAATCCACTCATCATGCTGCTACTAACCTTATGACATTGATTTCATGGCTGAGTGATATTCCATTGTACATAAGGACCACAACTTCTTTATCCATTTTTCTCTTTCCTGTGATATTGAAGGTGGAATGAAGTGGAGGTCCTTGTCAACAGAGCAGCCCTCAACTTTGGGGTGCTTGTGTCTTGCTGATTTTTAATTTTCCCAATTTATACCCCCATGAGTGGAAGTGCCCTATGCTCTCTAAGCTGTGTTTTTCAGATGTTTCAGGACACACCGTACACTTCTCCAGAGTGGCTGTTGGCAATTTACATCCCGCCCATCAGTGTAGCAAGGCTCTCATTTCTCCATGGCCTGTCCTGCATTTCTGGTTTTGACACATTTTTCAGCATGGCCCTTTTGACCGATGGGAAGTGAGACTTCTTTGTAGCGCTGATTTGCCTTTCCAGGTTGCTTGGTTGGCCAAAAAGGGCGTATGCGTTTTTTCCTGAATATATTCAGGAAAAAACGCATACGCCCTTTTTGGCCAAGGGCATCATTGTCAACATTTTGCCGCTTTTCATGTGCTTTAAAGGCGATTCGAATCTACCTCCTGAAATCTGTTTCCTGCAATTCTGCCTTGATTTAAAATCCTCTTCTTTGCCTTCCCTCAATATATTTGTGGACGAGAGTTATCATTTATAACTCTGCAGGTTTGTGAATTGCAGTGCCCTGAACCTCCATTTTACAACTCGCCTTTTTGGGAGCTGGCCGCAAAAGTGCAGGATGGCTTCAGGCCCTGTTCTGGTTCCGGGGGGCAGGCTGAACCTGTGGTTAATTCTTCTTCCTGATGGGAAAATAGAGTGACCTGTGCCTGTCCCGACACCAAGAGCTAGTCTCTCGTTGGTTCCCCGTCTTCCCGTTCATCCTCAGGACAAATTGCAACCTGTACGGAACAGGAGGTTAAAGGTGCTGATGCTCCAAGTAGGGAGATTGCTAGTAAAGCGGCTGGAATGGCGAACCCGGGCACAAGGAGATGAGAAATGAGGTGCGTTTTAGAAACCTTTCCCCATCACACGGTGTACTATCTTCTGGGTTTCTCATGCATGTTTTCGATGTAGGAAGATGCCCTTGAAGCTGGAGATTTGGGACCCATGCGATGGGTACCACGCAGTATTACTTTAAAGGGTCTGCGTTTGCTCACCCAACCTCACCAAACCTCTCAGCCCCAAGAGTGTCCACCCTTATGTCTCATCCAGCTGTGGGTCTAGATATGGTCAATCCAGGTTGCATCACAGCCCCTGAACGCATTGTGTAAGAATTTCTCTCTCTTTCACTGTCGTTGTTTCATGGGTTTTTCAAAGTAATTTATTTTCATAATGGGGTTTAGCTGCTTTTCACTGCTGTGTTTATGCCGCTTTACACCCACTTGACACACTAAGAGAGAGATATCAATACATAGGTTTTAAGATTATTACTAGTCAGATATATTCTTGTGCGGTGAATAGGGCGTGTTGAGTCCAGTTCTCTGAGCAAGGAGTAGGTCTTGTCTATTACATATTGGGTTTATGGAACGGTATCTGAGCTAATTTGATACCCTTGTTTTATGTATCACCCCACCTCACCTTTCCCGTTAAGCAGCCATAGTGTGTTTTCTGCATGTGTGACTCTGTTCTGTTTTGTAATTCAGTTCAAGTGTAACGGTTTTTACATTCCCTCTATCAGTGATACCTTATGAGAAGTGTCCTTTTCTGTGTGACTTATTTCACTTAGAATCGTCGTACCTAAATCCACTCAACATGCTGCTACTAACCTTATGACATTGATTTCATGGCTGAGTGATATTCCATTGTACATAAGGACCACAACTTCTTTATCCATTTTTCTCTTTCCTGGTATATTTAAGGTGGAATGAAGTGGAGGTCCTTGTCAACAGAGCAGCCCTAAACTTTGGGGTGCTTGTGTCTTGCTGATTTTTAATTTTCCCAATTTATACCCCCATGAGTGGAAGTGCCCTATGCTCTCTAAGCTGTGTTTTTCAGATGTTTCAGGACACACCGTACACTTCTCCAGAGTGGCTGTTGGCAATTTACATCCCGCCCATCAGTGTAGCAAGGCTCCCATTTCTCCATGGCCTGTCCTGCATTTCTGGTTTTGACACTTTTTTCAGCATGGCCCTTTTGACCGATGGGAAGCGAGACTTCTCTGTAGCACTGATTTGCCTTTCCAGGTTGCTTGGTTGGCCAAAAAGGGCGTATGCGTTTTTTCCTGAATATATTCAGGAAAAAAGGCATACGCCCTTTTTGGCCAAGGGCATCATTGTCAACGTTTTGCCGCTTTTCATGTGCTTTAAAGGCGATTCGTATCTACCTCCTGAAATCTGTTTCGTGCAATTCTGCCTTGATGTCAAATCCTCTTCTTTGCCTTCCCTCAATATATTTGTGGACGAGAGTTATCATTTATAACTCTGCAGGTTTGTGAATTGCAGTGCCCTGAACCTCCATTTTACAACTCGCTTTTTTGGGAGCTGGCCGCAAAAGCGCCAGATGGCTTCAGGCCCTGTTCTGGTTCCGGGGGGCAGGCTGAGCCTGTGGTTAATTCTTCTTCCTGATGGGAAAATAGAGTGACCTGTGCCTGTCCCGACACCAAGAGCTAGTCTCTCGTTGGTTCCCCGTCTTCCCGTTCACCCTCAGGACAAATTGCAACCTGTACGGAACAGGAGGTAAAAGGTGCTGATGCTCCAAGTAGGGAGATTGCTAGTAAAGCGGCTGGAAAGGCGAACCCGGGCACAAGGAGATGAGAAATGAGGTGCGTTTTATAAACCTTTCCCCATCACACGGTGTACCATCTTCTGGGTTTCTCATGCATGTTTTCGATGCAGGAAGATGCCCTTGAAGCTGGAGATTTGGGACCCATGCGACGGGTACCACGAAGTATTACTTTAAAGGGACTGCGTTTGCTCACCCAACCTCACCAAACCTCTCAGCCCCAAGAGTGTCCACCCTTATGTCTCATCCTGCTGTGGGTCTAGATATGGTCAATCCAGGTTGCATCACAGCCCCTGAACGCATTGTGTACGAATTTCTCTCTCTTTCACTGTCGTTGTTTCATGGGTTTCTCAAAGTAATTTATTTTCATAATGGGGTTTAGCTGCTTTTCACTGCTGTGTTTATGCCGCTTTACACCCACTTGACACACTAACAGAGAGATATCAATACATAGGTTTTAAGATTATTACTAGTCAGATATATTCTTGTGCGGTGAATAGGGCGTGTTGAGTCCAGTTCTCTGAGCAAGGAGTAGGTCTTGTCTATTACATATTGGGTTTATGGAACAGTATCTGAGCTAATTTGATACCCTTGTTTTATGCATCACCCCACCTCACCTTTCCCGTTAAGCAGCCATAGTGTGTTTTCTGCATGTGTGACTCTGTTCTGTTTTGTAATTCAGTTCAAGTGTAACGGTTTTTACATTCCCTCTATCAGTGATACCTTATGAGAAGTGTCCTTTTCTGTGTGACTTATTTCACTTAGAATCGTCGTACCTAAATCCACTCATCATGCTGCTACTAACCTTATGACATTGATTTCATGGCTGAGTGATATTCCATTGTACATAAGGACCACAACTTCTTTATCCATTTTTCTCTTTCCTGGGATATTGAAGGTGGAATGAAGTGGAGGTCCTTGTCAACAGAGCAGCCCTCAACTTTGGGGTGCTTGTGTCTTGCTGATTTTTCATTTTCCCAATTTATACCCCCATGAGTGGAAGTGCCCTATGCTCTCTAAGCTGTGTTTTTCAGATGTTTCAGGACACACCGTACACTTCTCCAGAGTGGCTGTTGGCAATTTACATCCCGCCCATCAGTGTAGCAAGGCTCCCATTTCTCCATGGCCTGTCCTGCATTTCTAGTTTTGACACTTTTTTCAGCATGGCCCTTTTGACCGATGGGAAGCGAGACTTCTCTGTAGCGCTGATTTGCCTTTCCAGGTTGCTTGGTTGGCCAAAAAGGGCGTATGCGTTTTTTCCTGAATATATTCAGGAAAAAACGCATACGCCCTTTTTGGCCAAGGGCATCATTGTCAACGTTTTGCCGCTTTTCATGTGCTTTAAAGGCGATTCGTATCTACCTCCTGAAATCTGTTTCGTGCAATTCTGCCTTGATTTCAAATCCTCTTCTTTGCCTTCCCTCAATATATTTGTGGACGAGAGTTATCATTTATAACTCTGCAGGTTTGTGAATTGCAGTGCCCTGAACCTCCATTTTACAACTCGCTTTTTGGGAGCTGGCCGCAAAAGCGCAGGATGGCTTCAGGCCCTGTTCTGGTTCCGGGGGGCAGGCTGAGCCTGTGGTTAATTCTTCTTCCTGATGGGAAAATAGAGTGACCTGTGCCTGTCCCGACACCAAGAGCTAGTCTCTCGTTGGTTCCCCGTCTTCCCGTTCATCCTCAGGACAAATTGCAACCTGTACGGAACAGGAGGTTAAAGGTGCTGATGCTCCAAGTAGGGAGATTGCTACTAAAGCGGCTGGAATGGCGAACCCGGGCACAAGGAGATGAGAAATGAGGTGCGTTTTAGAAACCTTTCCCCATCACACGGTGTACCATCTTCTGGGTTTCTCATGCATGTTTTCGATGTAGGAAGATGCCCTTGAAGCTGGAGATTTGGGACCCATGTGATGGGTACCACGCAGTATTACTTTAAAGGGTCTGCGTTTGCTCACCCAACCTCACCAAACCTCTCAGCCCCAAGAGTGTCCACCCTTATGTCTCATCCAGCTGTGGGTCTAGATATGGTCAATCCAGGTTGCATCACAGCCCCTGAACGCATTGTGTAAGAATTTCTCTCTCTTTCACTGTCATTGTTTCATGGGTTTTTCAAAGTAATTTATTTTCATAATGGGGTTTAGCTGCTTTTCACTGCTGTGTTTATGCCGCTTTACACCCACTTGACACACTAACAGAGAGATATCAATACATAGGTTTTAAGATTATTACTAGTCAGATATATTCTTGTGCGGTGAATAGGGCGTGTTGAGTCCAGTTCTCTGAGCAAGGAGTAGGTCTTGTCTACTACATATTGGGTTTATGGAACGGTATCTGAGCTAATTTGATACCCTTGTTTTATGTATCACCCCACCTCACCTTTCCCGTTAAGCAGCCATAGTGTGTTTTCTGCATGTGTGACTCTGTTCTGTTTTGTAATTCAGTTCAAGTGTAACGGTTTTTACATTCCCTCTATCAGTGATACCTTATGAGAAGTGTCCTTTTCTGTGTGACTTATTTCACTTAGAATCGTCGTACCTAAATCCACTCATCATGCTGCTACTAACCTTATGACATTGATTTCATGGCTGAGTGATATTCCATTGTACATAAGGACCACAACTTCTTTATCCATTTTTCTCTTTCCTGGGATATTGAAGGTGGAATGAAGTGGAGGTCCTTGTCAACAGTGCAGGCCTCAACTTTGGTGTGCTTGTGTCTTGCTGATTTTTCATTTTCCCAATTTATACCCCCATGAGTGGAAGTGCCCTATGCTCTCTAAGCTGTGTTTTTCAGATGTTTCAGGACACACCGTACACTTCTCCAGAGTGGCTGTTGGCAATTTACATCCCGCCCATCAGTGTAGCAAGGCTCTCATTTCTCCATGGCCTGTCCTGCATTTCTGGTTTTGACACATTTTTCAGCATGGCCCTTTTGACCGATGGGAAGTGAGACTTCTTTGTAGCGCTGATTTGCCTTTCCAGGTTGCTTGGTTGGCCAAAAAGGGCGTATGCGTTTTTTCCTGAATATATTCAGGAAAAAACGCATACGCCCTTTTTGGCCAAGGGCATCATTGTCAACATTTTGCCGCTTTTCATGTGCTTTAAAGGCGATTCGAATCTACCTCCTGAAATCTGTTTCCTGCAATTCTGCCTTGATTTAAAATCCTCTTCTTTGCCTTCCCTCAATATATTTGTGGACGAGAGTTATCATTTATAACTCTGCAGGTTTGTGAATTGCAGTGCCCTGAACCTCCATTTTACAACTCGCCTTTTTGGGAGCTGGCCGCAAAAGTGCAGGATGGCTTCAGGCCCTGTTCTGGTTCCGGGGGGCAGGCTGAGCCTGTGGTTAATTCTTCTTCCTGATGGGAAAATAGAGTGACCTGTGCCTGTCCCGACACCAAGAGCTAGTCTCTCGTTGGTTCCCCGTCTTCCCGTTCATCCTCAGGACAAATTGCAACCTGTACGGAACAGGAGGTTAAAGGTGCTGATGCTCCAAGTAGGGAGATTGCTACTAAAGCGGCTGGAATGGCGAACCCGGGCACAAGGAGATGAGAAATGAGGTGCGTTTTAGAAACCTTTCCCCATCACACGGTGTACCATCTTCTGGGTTTCTCATGCATGTTTTCGATGTAGGAAGATGCCCTTGAAGCTGGAGATTTGGGACCCATGTGATGGGTACCACGCAGTATTACTTTAAAGGGTCTGCGTTTGCTCACCCAACCTCACCAAACCTCTCAGCCCCAAGAGTGTCCACCCTTATGTCTCATCCAGCTGTGGGTCTAGATATGGTCAATCCAGGTTGCATCACAGCCCCTGAACGCATTGTGTAAGAATTTCACTCTCTTTCACTGTCGTTGTTTCATGGGTTTTTCAAAGTAATTTATTTTCATAATGGGGTTTAGCTGCTTTTCACTGCTGTGTTTATGCCGCTTTACACCCACTTGACACACTAACAGAGAGATATCAATACATAGGTTTTAAGATTATTACTAGTCAGATATATTCTTGTGCGGTGAATAGGGCGTGTTGAGTCCAGTTCTCTGAGCAAGGAGTAGGTCTTGTCTATTACATATTGGGTTTATGGAACGGTATCTGAGCTAATTTGATACCCTTGTTTTATGTATCACCCCACTCACCTTTCCCGTTAAGCAGCCATAGTGTGTTTTCTGCATGTGTGACTCTGTTCTGTTTTGTAATTCAGTTCAAGTGTAACGGTTTTTACATTCCCTCTATCAGTGATACCTTATGAGAAGTGTCCTTTTCTGTGTGACTTATTTCACTTAGAATCGTCGTACCTAAATCCACTCATCATGCTGCTACTAACCTTATGACATTGATTTCATGGCTGAGTGATATTCCATTGTACATAAGGACCACAACTTCTTTATCCATTTTTCTCTTTCCTGGGATATTTAAGGTGGAATGAAGTGGAGGTCCTTGTCAACAGAGCAGCCCTCAACTTTGGGGTGCTTGTGTCTTGCTGATTTTTCATTTTCCCAATTTATACCCCCATGAGTGGAAGTGCCCTATGCTCTCTAAGCTGTGTTTTTCAGATGTTTCAGGACACACCGTACACTTCTCCAGAGTGGCTGTTGGCAATTTACATCCCGCCCATCAGTGTAGCAAGGCTCCCATTTCTCCATGGCCTGTCCTGCATTTCTGCTTTTGACACTTTTTTCAGCATGGCCCTTTTCACCGATGGGAAGCGAGACTTCTCTGTAGCGCTGACTTGCTTTTCCAGGTTGCTTGGTTGGCCAAAAAGGGCGTATGCGTTTTTTCCTGAATATATTCAGGAAAAAACGCATACGCCCTTTTTGGCCAAGGGCATCATTGTCAACGTTTTGCCGCTTTTCATGTGCTTTAAAGGCGATTCGTATCTACCTCCTGAAATCTGTTTCGTGCAATTCTGCCTTGAATTCAAATCCTCTTCTTTGCCTTCCCTCAATATATTTGTGGACGAGAGTTATCATTTATAACTCTGCAGGTTTGTGAATTGCAGTGCCCTGAACCTCCATTTTACAACTCGCTTTTTTGGGAGCTGGCCGCAAAAGCGCCAGATGGCTTCAGGCCCTGTTCTGGTTCCGGGGGGCAGGCTGAGCCTGTGGTTAATTCTTCTTCCTGATGGGAAAATAGAGTGACCTGTGCCTGTCCCGACACCAAGAGCTAGTCTCTCGTTGGTTCCCCGTCTTCCCGTTCATCCTCAGGACAAATTGCAACCTGTACGGAACAGGAGGTAAAAGGTGCTGATGCTCCAAGTAGGGAGATTGCTAGTAAAGCGGCTGGAAAGGCGAACCCGGGCACAAGGAGATGAGAAATGAGGTGCGTTTTAGAAACCTTTCCCCATCACACGGTGTACCATCTTCTGGGTTTCTCATGCATGTTTTCGATGTAGGAAGATGCCCTTGAAGCTGGAGATTTGGGACCCATGCGACGGGTACCACGAAGTATTACTTTAAAGGGTCTGCGTTTGCTCACCCAACCTCACCAAACCTCTCAGCCCCAAGAGTGTCCACCCTTATGTCTCATCCAGCTGTGGGTCTAGATATGGTCAATCCAGGTTGCATCACAGCCCCTGAACGCATTGTGTAAGAATTTCTCTCTCTTTCACTGTCGTTGTTTCATGGGTTTTTCAAAGTAATTTATTTTCATAATGGGGTTTAGCTGCTTTTCACTGCTGTGTTTATGCCGCTTTACACCCACTTGACACACTAACAGAGAGATATCAATACATAGGTTTTAAGATTATTACTAGTCAGATATATTCTTGTGCGGTGAATAGGGCGTGTTGAGTCCAGTTCTCTGAGCAAGGAGTAGGTCTTGTCTATTACATATTGGGTTTATGGAACGGTATCTGAGCTAATTTGATACCCTTGTTTTATGCATCACCCCACCTCACCTTTCCCGTTAAGCAGCCATAGTGTGTTTTCTGCATGTGTGACTCTGTTCTGTTTTGTAATTCAGTTCAAGTGTAACGGTTTTTACATTCCCTCTATCAGTGATACCTTATGAGAAGTGTCCTTTTCTGTGTGACTTATTTCACTTAGAATCGTCGTACCTAAATCCACTCATCATGCTGCTACTAACCTTATGACATTGATTTCATGGCTGAGTGATATTCCATTGTACATAAGGACCACAACTTCTTTATCCATTTTTCTCTTTCCTGTGATATTGAAGGTGGAATGAAGTGGAGGTCCTTGTCAACAGAGCAGCCCTCAACTTTGGGGTGCTTGTGTCTTGCTGATTTTTAATTTTCCCAATTTATACCCCCATGAGTGGAAGTGCCCTATGCTCTCTAAGCTGTGTTTTTCAGATGTTTCAGGACACACCGTACACTTCTCCAGAGTGGCTGTTGGCAATTTACATCCCGCCCATCAGTGTAGCAAGGCTCTCATTTCTCCATGGCCTGTCCTGCATTTCTGGTTTTGACACATTTTTCAGCATGGCCCTTTTGACCGATGGGAAGTGAGACTTCTTTGTAGCGCTGATTTGCCTTTCCAGGTTGCTTGGTTGGCCAAAAAGGGCGTATGCGTTTTTTCCTGAATATATTCAGGAAAAAACGCATACGCCCTTTTTGGCCAAGGGCATCATTGTCAACATTTTGCCGCTTTTCATGTGCTTTAAAGGCGATTCGAATCTACCTCCTGAAATCTGTTTCCTGCAATTCTGCCTTGATTTAAAATCCTCTTCTTTGCCTTCCCTCTATATATTTGTGGACGAGAGTTATCATTTATAACTCTGCAGGTTTGTGAATTGCAGTGCCCTGAACCTCCATTTTACAACTCGCCTTTTTGGGAGCTGGCCGCAAAAGTGCAGGATGGCTTCAGGCCCTGTTCTGGTTCCGGGGGGCAGGCTGAACCTGTGGTTAATTCTTCTTCCTGATGGGAAAATAGAGTGACCTGTGCCTGTCCCGACACCAAGAGCTAGTCTCTAGTTGGTTCCCCGTCTTCCCGTTCATCCTCAGGAGAAATTGCAACCTGTACGGAACAAGAGGTTAAAGGTGCTGATGCTCCAAGTAGGGAGATTGCTAGTAAAGGGGCTGGAATGGCGAACCCGGGCACAAGGAGATGAGAAATGAGGTGCGTTTTAGAAACCTTTCCCCATCACACGGTGTACTATCTTCTGGGTTTCTCATGCATGTTTTCGATGTAGGAAGATGCCCTTGAAGCTGGAGATTTGGGACCCATGTGATGGGTACCACGCAGTATTACTTTAAAGGGTCTGCGTTTGCTCACCCAACCTCACCAAACCTCTCAGCCCCAAGAGTGTCCACCCTTATGTCTCATCCAGCTGTGGGTCTAGATATGGTCAATCCAGGTTGCATCACAGCCCCTGAACGCATTGTGTAAGAATTTCTCTCTCTTTCACTGTCGTTGTTTCATGGGTTTTTCAAAGTAATTTATTTTCATAATGGGGTTTAGCTGCTTTTCACTGCTGTGTTTATGCCGCTTTACACCCACTTGACACACTAACAGAGAGATATCAATATATAGGTTTTAAGATTATTACTAGTCAGATATATTCTTGTGCGGTGAATAGGGTGTGTTGAGTCCAGTTCTCTGAGCAAGGAGTAGGTCTTGTCTATTACATATTGGGTTTATGGAACGGTATCTGAGCTAATTTGATACCCTTGTTTTATTTATCACCCCACCTCACCTTTCCCGTTAAGCAGCCATAGTGTGTTTTCTGCATGTGTGACTCTGTTCTGTTTTGTAATTCAGTTCAAGTGTAACGGTTTTTACATTCCCTCTATCAGTGATACCTTATGAGAAGTGTCCTTTTCTGTGTGACTTATTTCACTTAGAATCGTCGTACCTAAATCCACTCATCATGCTGCTACTAACCTTATGACATTGATTTCATGGCTGAGTGATATTCCATTGTACATAAGGACCACAACTTCTTTATCCATTTTTCTCTTTCCTGGGATATTGAAGGTGGAATGAAGTGGAGGTCCTTGTCAACAGAGCAGCCCTCAACTTTGGGGTGCTTGTGTCTTGCTGATTTTTCATTTTCCCAATTTATACCCCCATGAGTGGAAGTGCCCTATGCTCTCTAAGCTGTGTTTTTCAGATATTTCAGGACACACCGTACACTTCTCTAGAGTGGCTGTTGGCAATTTACATCCCGCCCATCAGTGTAGCAAGGCTCCCATTTCTCCATGGCCTGTCCTGCATTTCTGGTTTTGACACTTTTTTCAGCATGGCCCTTTTGACCGATGGGAAGCGAGACTTCTCTGTAGCACTGATTTGCCTTTCCAGGTTGCTTGGTTGGCCAAAAAGGGCGTATGCGTTTTTTCCTGAATATATTCAGGAAAAAAGGCATACGCCCTTTTTGGCCAAGGGCATCATTGTCAACGTTTTGCCGCTTTTCATGTGCTTTAAAGGCGATTCGTATCTACCTCCTGAAATCTGTTTCGTGCAATTCTGCCTTGATGTCAAATCCTCTTCTTTGCCTTCCCTCAATATATTTGTGGACGAGAGTTATCATTTATAACTCTGCAGGTTTGTGAATTGCAGTGCCCTGAACCTCCATTTTACAACTCGCTTTTTTGGGAGCTGGCCGCAAAAGCGCCAGATGGCTTCAGGCCCTGTTCTGGTTCCGGGGGGCAGGCTGAGCCTGTGGTTAATTCTTCTTCCTGATGGGAAAATAGAGTGACCTGTGCCTGTCCCGACACCAAGAGCTAGTCTCTCGTTGGTTCCCCGTCTTCCCGTTCACCCTCAGGACAAATTGCAACCTGTACGGAACAGGAGGTAAAAGGTGCTGATGCTCCAAGTAGGGAGATTGCTAGTAAAGCGGCTGGAAAGGCGAACCCGGGCACAAGGAGATGAGAAATTAGGTGCGTTTTAGAAACCTTTCCCCATCACACGGTGTACCATCTTCTGGGTTTCTCATGCATGTTTTCGATGCAGGAAGATGCCCTTGAAGCTGGAGATTTGGGACCCATGCGACGGGTACCACGAAGTATTACTTTAAAGGGACTGCGTTTGCTCACCCAACCTCACCAAACCTCTCAGCCCCAAGAGTGTCCACCCTTATGTCTCATCCTGCTGTGGGTCTAGATATGGTCAATCCAGGTTGCATCACAGCCCCTGAACGCATTGTGTACGAATTTCTCTCTCTTTCACTGTCGTTGTTTCATGGGTTTCTCAAAGTAATTTATTTTCATAATGGGGTTTAGCTGCTTTTCACTGCTGTGTTTATGCCGCTTTACACCCACTTGACACACTAACAGAGAGATATCAATACATAGGTTTTAAGATTATTACTAGTCAGATATATTCTTGTGCGGTGAATAGGGCGTGTTGAGTCCAGTTCTCTGAGCAAGGAGTAGGTCTTGTCTATTACATATTGGGTTTATGGAACAGTATCTGAGCTAATTTGATACCCTTGTTTTATGCATCACCCCACCTCACCTTTCCCGTTAAGCAGCCATAGTCTGTTTTCTGCATGTGTGACTCTGTTCTGTTTTGTAATTCAGTTCAAGTGTAACGGTTTTTACATTCCCTCTATCAGTGATACCTTATGAGAAGTGTCCTTTTCTGTGTGACTTATTTCACTTAGAATCGTCGTACCTAAATCCACTCATCATGCTGCTACTAACCTTATGACATTGATTTCATGGCTGAGTGATATTCCATTGTACATAAGGACCACAACTTCTTTATCCATTTTTCTCTTTCCTGGGATATTGAAGGTGGAATGAAGTGGAGGTCCTTGTCAACAGAGCAGCCCTCAACTTTGGGGTGCTTGTGTCTTGCTGATTTTTCATTTTCCCAATTTATACCCCCATGAGTGGAAGTGCCCTATGCTCTCTAAGCTGTGTTTTTCAGATGTTTCAGGACACACCGTACACTTCTCCAGAGTGGCTGTTGGCAATTTACATCCCGCCCATCAGTGTAGCAAGGCTCCCATTTCTCCATGGCCTGTCCTGCATTTCTAGTTTTGACACTTTTTTCAGCATGGCCCTTTTGACCGATGGGAAGCGAGACTTCTCTGTAGCGCTGATTTGCCTTTCCAGGTTGCTTGGTTGGCCAAAAAGGGCGTATGCGTTTTTTCCTGAATATATTCAGGAAAAAACGCATACGCCCTTTTTGGCCAAGGGCATCATTGTCAACGTTTTGCCGCTTTTCATGTGCTTTAAAGGCGATTCGTATCTACCTCCTGAAATCTGTTTCGTGCAATTCTGCCTTGACTTCAAATCCTCTTCTTTGCCTTCCCTCAATATATTTGTGGACGAGAGTTATCATTTATAACTCTGCAGGTTTGTGAATTGCAGTGCCCTGAACCTCCATTTTACAACTCGCTTTTTTGGGAGCTGGCCGCAAAAGCGCAGGATGGCTTCAGGCCCTGTTCTGGTTCCGGGGGGCAGGCTGAGCCTGTGGTTAATTCTTCTTCCTGATGGGAAAATAGAGTGACCTGTGCCTGTCCCGACACCAAGAGCTAGTCTCTCGTTGGTTCCCCGTCTTCCCGTTCATCCTCAGGACAAATTGCAACCTGTACGGAACAGGAGGTTAAAGGTGCTGATGCTCCAAGTAGGGAGATTGCTACTAAAGCGGCTGGAATGGCGAACCCGGGCACAAGGAGATGAGAAATGAGGTGCGTTTTAGAAACCTTTCCCCATCACACGGTGTACCATCTTCTGGGTTTCTCATGCATGTTTTCGATGTAGGAAGATGCCCTTGAAGCTGGAGATTTGGGACCCATGTGATGGGTACCACGCAGTATTACTTTAAAGGGTCTGCGTTTGCTCACCCAACCTCACCAAACCTCTCAGCCCCAAGAGTGTCCACCCTTATGTCTCATCCAGCTGTGGGTCTAGATATGGTCAATCCAGGTTGCATCACAGCCCCTGAACGCATTGTGTAAGAATTTCTCTCTCTTTCACTGTCGTTGTTTCATGGGTTTTTCAAAGTAATTTATTTTCATAATGGGGTTTAGCTGCTTTTCACTGCTGTGTTTATGCTGCTTTACACCCACTTGACACACTAACAGAGAGATATCAATACATAGGTTTTAAGATTATTACTAGTCAGATATATTCTTGTGCGGTGAATAGGGCGTGTTGAGTCCAGTTCTCTGAGCAAGGAGTAGGTCTTGTCTACTACATATTGGGTTTATGGAACGGTATCTGAGCTAATTTGATACCCTTGTTTTATGTATCACCCCACCTCACCTTTCCCGTTAAGCAGCCATAGTGTGTTTTCTGCATGTGTGACTCTGTTCTGTTTTGTAATTCAGTTCAAGTGTAACGGTTTTTACATTCCCTCTATCAGTGATACCTTATGAGAAGTGTCCTTTTCTGTGTGACTTATTTCACTTAGAATCGTCGTACCTAAATCCACTCATCATGCTGCTACTAACCTTATGACATTGATTTCATGGCTGAGTGATATTCCATTGTACATAAGGACCACAACTTCTTTATCCTTTTTTCTCTTTCCTGGGATATTTAAGGTCGAATGAAGTGGAGGTCCTTGTCAACAGTGCAGGCCTCAACTTTGGTGTGCTTGTGTCTTGCTGATTTTTCATTTTCCCAATTTATACCCCCATGAGTGGAAGTGCCCTATGCTCTCTAAGCTGTGTTTTTCAGATGTTTCAGGACACACCGTACACTTCTCCAGAGTGGCTGTTGGCAATTTACATCCCGCCCATCAGTGTAGCAAGGCTCTCATTTCTCCATGGCCTGTCCTGCATTTCTGGTTTTGACACATTTTTCAGCATGGCCCTTTTGACCGATGGGAAGTGAGACTTCTTTGTAGCGCTGATTTGCCTTTCCAGGTTGCTTGGTTGGCCAAAAAGGGCGTATGCGTTTTTTCCTGAATATATTCAGGAAAAAACGCATACGCCCTTTTTGGCCAAGGGCATCATTGTCAACATTTTGCCGCTTTTCATGTGCTTTAAAGGCGATTCGAATCTACCTCCTGAAATCTGTTTCGTGCAATTCTGCCTTGATTTAAAATCCTCTTCTTTGCCTTCCCTCAATATATTTGTGGACGAGAGTTATCATTTATAACTCTGCAGGTTTGTGAATTGCAGTGCCCTGAACCTCCATTTTACAACTCGCTTTTTTGGGAGCTGGCCGCAAAAGTGCAGGATGGCTTCAGGCCCTGTTCTGGTTCCGGGGGGCAGGCTGAACCTGTGGTTAATTCTTCTTCCTGATGGGAAAATAGAGTGACCTGTGCCTGTCCCAACACCAAGAGCTAGTCTCTCGTTAGTTCCCCGTCTTCCCGTTCATCCTCAGGACAAATTGCAACCTGTACGGAACAGGAGGTTAAAGGTGCTGATGCTCCAAGTAGGGAGATTGCTAGTAAAGCGGCTGGAATGGCGAACCCGGGCACAAGGAGATGAGAAATGAGGTGCGTTTTAGAAACCTTTCCCCATCACACGGTGTACTATCTTCTGGGTTTCTCATGCATGTTTTCGATGTAGGAAGATGCCCTTGAAGCTGGAGATTTGGGACCCATGTGATGGGTACCACGCAGTATTACTTTAAAGGGTCTGCGTTTGCTCACCCAACCTCACCAAACCTCTCAGCCCCAAGAGTGTCCACCCTTATGTCTCATCCAGCTGTGGGTCTAGATATGGTCAATCCAGGTTGCATCACAGCCCCTGAACGCATTGTGTAAGAATTTCTCTCTCTTTCACTGTCGTTGTTTCATGGGTTTTTCAAAGTAATTTATTTTCATAATGGGGTTTAGCTGCTTTTCACTGCTGTGTTTATGCCGCTTTACACCCACTTGACACACTAACAGAGAGATATCAATACATAGGTTTTAAGATTATTACTAGTCAGATATATTCTTGTGCGGTGAATAGGGCGTGTTGAGTCCAGTTCTCTGAGCAAGGAGTAGGTCTTGTCTATTACATATTGGGTTTATGGAACGGTATCTGAGCTAATTTGATACCCTTGTTTTATGTATCACCCCACCTCACCTTTCCCGTTAAGCAGCCATAGTGTGTTTTCTGCATGTGTGACTCTGTTCTGTTTTGTAATTCAGTTCAAGTGTAACGGTTTTTACATTCCCTCTATCAGTGATACCTTATGAGAAGTGTCCTTTTCTGTGTGACTTATTTCACTTAGAATCGTCGTACCTAAATCCACTCATCATGCTGCTACTAACCTTATGACATTGATTTCATGGCTGAGTGATATTCCATTGTACATAAGGACCACAACTTCTTTATCCATTTTTCTCTTTCCTGGGATATTTAAGGTGGAATGAAGTGGAGGTCCTTGTCAACAGAGCAGCCCTCAACTTTGGGGTGCTTGTGTCTTGCTGATTTTTCATTTTCCCAATTTATACCCCCATGAGTGGAAGTGCCCTATGCTCTGTAAGCTGTGTTTTTCAGATATTTCAGGACACACCGTACACTTCTCTAGAGTGGCTGTTGGCAATTTACATCCCGCCCATCAGTGTAGCAAGGCTCCCATTTCTCCATGGCCTGTCCTGCATTTCTGCTTTTGACACTTTTTTCAGCATGGCCCTTTTGACCGATGGGAAGCGAGACTTCTCTGTAGCGCTGACTTGCTTTTCCAGGTTGCTTGGTTGGCCAAAAAGGGCGTATGCGTTTTTTCCTGAATATATTCAGGAAAAAACGCATACGCCCTTTTTGGCCAAGGGCATCATTGTCAACGTTTTGCCGCTTTTCATGTGCTTTAAAGGCGATTCGTATCTACCTCCTGAAATCTGTTTCGTGCAATTCTGCCTTGAATTCAAATCCTCTTCTTTGCCTTCCCTCAATATATTTGTGGACGAGAGTTATCATTTATAACTCTGCAGGTTTGTGAATTGCAGTGCCCTGAACCTCCATTTTACAACTCGCTTTTTTGGGAGCTGGCCGCAAAAGCGCCAGATGGCTTCAGGCCCTGTTCTGGTTCCGGGGGGCAGGCTGAGCCTGTGGTTAATTCTTCTTCCTGATGGGAAAATAGAGTAACCTGTGCCTGTCCCGACACCAAGAGCTAGTCTCTCGTTGGTTCCCCGTCTTCCCGTTCATCCTCAGGACAAATTGCAACCTGTACGGAACAGGAGGTAAAAGGTGCTGATGCTCCAAGTAGGGAGATTGCTAGTAAAGCGGCTGGAAAGGCGAACCCGGGCACAAGGAGATGAGAAATGAGGTGCGTTTTAGAAACCTTTCCCCATCACACGGTGTACCATCTTCTGGGTTTCTCATGCATGTTTTCGATGTAGGAAGATGCCCTTGAAGCTGGAGATTTGGGACCCATGCGACGGGTACCACGAAGTATTACTTTAAAGGGTCTGCGTTTGCTCACCCAACCTCACCAAACCTCTCAGCCCCAAGAGTGTCCACCCTTATGTCTCATCCAGCTGTGGGTCTAGATATGGTCAATCCAGGTTGCATCACAGCCCCTGAACGCATTGTGTAAGAATTTCTCTCTCTTTCACTGTCGTTGTTTCATGGGTTTTTCAAAGTAATTTATTTTCATAATGGGGTTTAGCTGCTTTTCACTGCTGTGTTTATGCCGCTTTACACCCACTTGACACACTAACAGAGAGATATCAATACATAGGTTTTAAGATTATTACTAGTCAGATATATTCTTGTGCGGTGAATAGGGCGTGTTGAGTCCAGTTCTCTGAGCAAGGAGTAGGTCTTGTCTATTACATATTGGGTTTATGGAACGGTATCTGAGCTAATTTGATACCCTTGTTTTATGCATCACCCCACCTCACCTTTCCCGTTAAGCAGCCATAGTCTGTTTTCTGCATGTGTGACTCTGTTCTGTTTTGTAATTCAGTTCAAGTGTAACGGTTTTTACATTCCCTCTATCAGTGATACCTTATGAGAAGTGTCCTTTTCTGTGTGACTTATTTCACTTAGAATCGTCGTACCTAAATCCACTCATCATGCTGCTACTAACCTTATGACATTGATTTCATGGCTGAGTGATATTCCATTGTACATAAGGACCACAACTTCTTTATCCATTTTTCTCTTTCCTGGGATATTGAAGGTGGAATGAAGTGGAGGTCCTTGTCAACAGAGCAGCCCTCAACTTTGGGGTGCTTGTGTCTTGCTGATTTTTCATTTTCCCAATTTATACCCCCATGAGTGGAAGTGCCCTATGCTCTCTAAGCTGTGTTTTTCAGATGTTTCAGGACACACCGTACACTTCTCCAGAGTGGCTGTTGGCAATTTACATCCCGCCCATCAGTGTAGCAAGGCTCCCATTTCTCCATGGCCTGTCCTGCATTTCTGGTTTTGACACTTTTTTCAGCATGGCCCTTTTGACCGATGGGAAGCGAGACTTCTCTGTAGCGCTGATTTGCCTTTCCAGGTTGCTTGGTTGGCCAAAAAGGGCGTATGCGTTTTTTCCTGAATATATTCAGGAAAAAACACATACGCCCTTTTTGGCCAAGGGCATCATTGTCAACGTTTTGCCGCTTTTCATGTGCTTTAAAGGCGATTCGTATCTACCTCCTGAAATCTGTTTCGTGCAATTCTGCCTTGATTTCAAATCCTCTTCTTTGCCTTCCCTCAATATATTTGTGGACGAGAGTTATCATTTATAACTCTGCAGGTTTGTGAATTGCAGTGCCCTGAACCTCCATTTTACAACTCGCTTTTTTGGGAGCTGGCCGCAAAAGCGCAGGATGGCTTCAGGCCCTGTTCTGGTTCCGGGGGGCAGGCTGAGCCTGTGGTTAATTCTTCTTCCTGATGGGAAAATAGAGTGACCTGTGCCTGTCCCAACACCAAGAGCTAGTCTCTCGTTGGTTCCCCGTCTTCCCGTTCATCCTCAGGACAAATTGCAACCTGTACGGAACAGGAGGTTAAAGGTGCTGATGCTCCAAGTAGGGAGATTGCTAGTAAAGCGGCTGGAAAGGCGAACCCGGGCACAAGGAGATGAGAAATTAGGTGCGTTTTAGAAACCTTTCCCCATCACACGGTGTACCATCTTCTGGGTTTCTCATGCATGTTTTCGATGTAGGAAGATGCCCTTGAACCTGGAGATTTGGGACCCATGCGATGGGTACCACGCAGTATTACTTTAAAGGGTCTGCGTTTGCTCACCCAACCTCACCAAACCTCTCAGCCCCAAGAGTGTCCACCCTTATGTCTCATCCAGCTGTGGGTCTAGATATGGTCAATCCAGGTTGCATCACAGCCCCTGAACTCATTGTGTAAGAATTTCTATCTCTTTCACTGTCGTTGTTTCATGGGTTTTTCAAAGTAATTTATTTTCATAATGGGGTTTAGCTGCTTTTCACGGCTGTGTTTATGCCGCTTTACACCCACTTGACACACTAACAGAGAGATATCAATACATAGGTTTTAAGATTATTACTAGTCAGATATATTCTTGTGCGGTGAATAGGGCGTGTTGAGTCCAGTTCTCTGAGCAAGGAGTAGGTCTTGTCTACTACATATTGGGTTTATGGAACGGTATCTGAGCTAATTTGATACCCTTGTTTTATGTATCACCCCACCTCACCTTTCCCGTTAAGCAGCCATAGTCTGTTTTCTGCATGTGTGACTCTGTTCTGTTTTGTAATTCAGTTCAAGTGTAACGGTTTTTACATTCCCTCTATCAGTGATACCTCATGAGAAGTGTCCTTTTCTGTGTGACTTATTTCACTTAGAATCGTCGTACCTAAATCCACTCATCATGCTGCTACTAACCTTATGACATTGATTTCATGGCTGAGTGATATTCCATTGTACATAAGGACCACAACTTCTTTATCCATTTTTCTCTTTCCTGGGATATTGAAGGTGGAATTAAGTGGAGGTCCTTGTCAACAGAGCAGCCCTCAACTTTGGGGTGCTTGTGTCTTGCTGATTTTTAATTTTCCCAATTTATACCCCCATGAGTGGAAGTGCCCTATGCTCTCTAAGCTGTGTTTTTCAGATGTTTCAGGACACACCGTACACTTCTCCAGAGTGGCAGTTGGCAATTTACATCCCGCCCATCAGTGTAGCAAGGCTCCCATTTCTCCATGGCCTGTCCTGCATTTCTAGTTTTGACACTTTTTTCAGCATGGCCCTTTTGACCGATGGGAAGCGAGATTTCTCTGTAGCGCTGATTTGCCTTTCCAGGTTGCTTGGTTGGCCAAAGAGGGCGTATGCGTTTTTTCCTGAATATATTCAGGAAAAAACGCATACGCCCTTTTTGGCCAAGGGCATCATTGTCAACGTTTTGCCGCTTTTCATGTGCTTTAAAGGCGATTCGTATCTACCTCCTGAAATCTGTTTCGTGCAATTCTGCCTTGATTTCAAATCCTCTTCTTTGCCTTCCCTCAATATATTTGTGGACGAGAGTTATCATTTATAACTCTGCAGGTTTGTGAATTGCAGTGCCCTGAACCTCCATTTTACAACTCGCTTTTTTGGGAGCTGGCCGCAAAAGCGCAGGACGGCTTCAGGCCCTGTTCTGGTTCCGGGGGGCAGGCTGAGCCTGTGGTTAATTCTTCTTCCTGATGGGAAAATAGAGTGACCTGTGCCTGTCCCGACACCAAGAGCTAGTCTCTCGTTGGTTCCCCGTCTTCCCGTTCATCCTCAGGACAAATTGCAACCTGTACGGAACAGGAGGTTAAAGGTGCTGATGCTCCAAGTAGGGAGATTGCTACTAAAGCGGCTGGAATGGCGAACCCGGGCACAAGGAGATGAGAAATGAGGTGCGTTTTAGAAACCTTTCCCCATCACACGGTGTACCATCTTCTGGGTTTCTCATGCATGTTTTCGATGTAGGAAGATGCCCTTGAAGCTGGAGATTTGGGACCCATGTGATGGGTACCACGCAGTATTACTTTAAAGGGTCTGCGTTTGCTCACCCAACCTCACCAAACCTCTCAGCCCCAAGAGTGTCCACCCTTATGTCTCATCCAGCTGTGGGTCTAGATATGGTCAATCCAGGTTGCATCACAGCCCCTGAACGCATTGTGTACGAATTTCTCTCTCTTTCACTGTCGTTGTTTCATGGGTTTTTCAAAGTAATTTATTTTCATAATGGGGTTTAGCTGCTTTTCACTGCTGTGTTTATGCCGCTTTACACCCACTTGACACACTAACAGAGAGATATCAATACATAGGTTTTAAGATTATTACTAGTCAGATATATTCTTGTGCGGTGAATAGGGCGTGTTGAGTCCAGTTCTCTGAGCAAGGAGTAGGTCTTGTCTACTACATATTGGGTTTATGGAACGGTATCTGAGCTAATTTGATACCCTTGTTTTATGTATCACCCCACCTCACCTTTCCCGTTAAGCAGCCATAGTGTGTTTTCTGCATGTGTGACTCTGTTCTGTTTTGTAATTCAGTTCAAGTGTAACGGTTTTTACATTCCCTCTATCAGTGATACCTTATGAGAAGTGTCCTTTTCTGTGTGACTTATTTCACTTAGAATCGTCGTACCTAAATCCACTCATCATGCTGCTACTAACCTTATGACATTGATTTCATGGCTGAGTGATATTCCATTGTACATAAGGACCACAACTTCTTTATCCATTTTTCTCTTTCCTGGGATATTTAAGGTCGAATGAAGTGGAGGTCCTTGTCAACAGAGCAGGCCTCAACTTTGGGGTGCTTGTGTCTTGCTGATTTTTCATTTTCCCAATTTATACCCCCATGAGTGGAAGTGCCCTATGCTCTCTAAGCTGTGTTTTTCAGATGTTTCAGGACACACCGTACACTTCTCCAGAGTGGCTCTTGGCAATTTACATCCCGCCCATCAGTGTAGCAAGGCTCTCATTTCTCCATGGCCTGTCCTGCATTTCTGGTTTTGACACATTTTTCAGCATGGCCCTTTTGACCGATGGGAAGTGAGACTTCTTTGTAGCGCTGATTTGCCTTTCCAGGTTGCTTGGTTGGCCAAAAAGGGCGTATGCGTTTTTTCCTGAATATATTCAGGAAAAAACGCATACGCCCTTTTTGGCCAAGGGCATCATTGTCAACATTTTGCCGCTTTTCATGTGCTTTAAAGGCGATTCGAATCTACCTCCTGAAATCTGTTTCCTGCAATTCTGCCTTGATTTAAAATCCTCTTCTTTGCCTTCCCTCAATATATTTGTGGATGAGAGTTATCATTTATAACTCTGCAGGTTTGTGAATTGCAGTGCCCTGAACCTCCATTTTACAACTCGCTTTTTTGGGAGCTGGCCGCAAAAGTGCAGGATGGCTTCAGGCCCTGTTCTGGTTCCGGGGGGCAGGCTGAACCTGTGGTTAATTCTTCTTCCTGATGGGAAAATAGAGTGACCTGTGCCTGTCCCAACACCAAGAGCTAGTCTCTCGTTAGTTCCCCGTCTTCCCGTTCATCCTCAGGACAAATTGCAACCTGTACGGAACAGGAGGTTAAAGGTGCTGATGCTCCAAGTAGGGAGATTGCTAGTAAAGCGGCTGGAATGGCGAACCCGGGCACAAGGAGATGAGAAATGAGGTGCGTTTTAGAAACCTTTCCCCATCACACGGTGTACTATCTTCTGGGTTTCTCATGCATGTTTTCGATGTAGGAAGATGCCCTTGAAGCTGGAGATTTGGGACCCATGTGATGGGTACCACGCAGTATTACTTTAAAGGGTCTGCGTTTGCTCACCCAACCTCACCAAACCTCTCAGCCCCAAGAGTGTCCACCCTTATGTCTCATCCAGCTGTGGGTCTAGATATGGTCAATCCAGGTTGCATCACAGCCCCTGAACGCATTGTGTAAGAATTTCTCTCTCTTTCACTGTCGTTGTTTCATGGGTTTTTCAAAGTAATTTATTTTCATAATGGGGTTTAGCTGCTTTTCACGGCTGTGTTTATGCCGCTTTACACCCACTTGACACACTAACAGAGAGATATCAATACATAGGTTTTAAGATTATTACTAGTCAGATATATTCTTGTGCGGTGAATAGGGCGTGTTGAGTCCAGTTCTCTGAGCAAGGAGTAGGTCTTGTCTACTACATATTGGGTTTATGGAACGGTATCTGAGCTAATTTGATACCCTTGTTTTATGTATCACCCCACCTCACCTTTCCCGTTAAGCAGCCATAGTGTGTTTTCTGCATGTGTGACTCTGTTCTGTTTTGTAATTCAGTTCAAGTGTAACGGTTTTTACATTCCCTCTATCAGTGATACCTTATGAGAAGTGTCCTTTTCTGTGTGACTTATTTCACTTAGAATCGTCGTACCTAAATCCACTCATCATGCTGCTACTAACCTTATGACATTGATTTCATGGCTGAGTGATATTCCATTGTACATAAGGACCACAACTTCTTTATCCATTTTTCTCTTTCCTGGGATATTTAAGGTCGAATGAAGTGGAGGTCCTTGTCAACAGAGCAGGCCTCAACTTTGGGGTGCTTGTGTCTTGCTGATTTTTCATTTTCCCAATTTATACCCCCATGAGTGGAAGTGCCCTATGCTCTCTAAGCTGTGTTTTTCAGATGTTTCAGGACACACCGTACACTTCTCCAGAGTGGCTGTTGGCAATTTACATCCCGCCCATCAGTGTAGCAAGGCTCTCATTTCTCCATGGCCTGTCCTGCATTTCTGGTTTTGACACATTTTTCAGCATGGCCCTTTTGACCGATGGGAAGTGAGACTTCTTTGTAGCGCTGATTTGCCTTTCCAGGTTGCTTGGTTGGCCAAAAAGGGCGTATGCGTTTTTTCCTGAATATATTCAGGAAAAAACGCATACGCCCTTTTTGGCCAAGGGCATCATTGTCAACATTTTGCCGCTTTTCATGTGCTTTAAAGGCGATTCGAATCTACCTCCTGAAATCTGTTTCCTGCAATTCTGCCTTGATTTAAAATCCTCTTCTTTGCCTTCCCTCAATATATTTGTGGACGAGAGTTATCATTTATAACTCTGCAGGTTTGTGAATTGCAGTGCCCTGAACCTCCATTTTACAACTCGCTTTTTTGGGAGCTGGCCGCAAAAGTGCAGGATGGCTTCAGGCCCTGTTCTGGTTCCGGGGGGCAGGCTGAACCTGTGGTTAATTCTTCTTCCTGATGGGAAAATAGAGTGACCTGTGCCTGTCCCAACACCAAGAGCTAGTCTCTCGTTAGTTCCCCGTCTTCCCGTTCATCCTCAGGACAAATTGCAACCTGTACGGAACAGGAGGTTAAAGGTGCTGATGCTCCAAGTAGGGAGATTGCTAGTAAAGCGGCTGGAATGGCGAACCCGGGCACAAGGAGATGAGAAATGAGGTGCGTTTTAGAAACCTTTCCCCATCACACGGTGTACTATCTTCTGGGTTTCTCATGCATGTTTTCGATGTAGGAAGATGCCCTTGAAGCTGGAGATTTGGGACCCATGTGATGGGTACCACGCAGTATTACTTTAAAGGGTCTGCGTTTGCTCACCCAACCTCACCAAACCTCTCAGCCCCAAGAGTGTCCACCCTTATGTCTCATCCAGCTGTGGGTCTAGATATGGTCAATCCAGGTTGCATCACAGCCCCTGAACGCATTGTGTAAGAATTTCTCTCTCTTTCACTGTCGTTGTTTCATGGGTTTTTCAAAGTAATTTATTTTCATAATGGGGTTTAGCTGCTTTTCACTGCTGTGTTTATGCCGCTTTACACCCACTTGACACACTAACAGAGAGATATCAATACATAGGTTTTAAGATTATTACTAGTCAGATATATTCTTGTGCGGTGAATAGGGCGTGTTGAGTCCAGTTCTCTGAGCAAGGAGTAGGTCTTGTCTATTACATATTGGGTTTATGGAACGGTATCTGAGCTAATTTGATACCCTTGTTTTATGTATCACCCCACCTCACCTTTCCCGTTAAGCAGCCATAGTGTGTTTTCTGCATGTGTGACTCTGTTCTGTTTTGTAATTCAGTTCAAGTGTAACGGTTTTTACATTCCCTCTATCAGTGATACCTTATGAGAAGTGTCCTTTTCTGTGTGACTTATTTCACTTAGAATCGTCGTACCTAAATCCACTCATCATGCTGCTACTAACCTTATGACATTGATTTCATGGCTGAGTGATATTCCATTGTACATAAGGACCACAACTTCTTTATCCATTTTTCTCTTTCCTGGGATATTGAAGGTGGAATGAAGTGGAGGTCCTTGTCAACAGAGCAGCCCTCAACTTTGGGGTGCTTGTGTCTTGCTGATTTTTCATTTTCCCAATTTATACCCCCATGAGTGGAAGTGCCCTATGCTCTCTAAGCTGTGTTTTTCAGATATTTCAGGACACACCGTACACTTCTCTAGAGTGGCTGTTGGCAATTTACATCCCGCCCATCAGTGTAGCAAGGCTCCCATTTCTCCATGGCCTGTCCTGCATTTCTGCTTTTGACACTTTTTTCAGCATGGCCCTTTTGACCGATGGGAAGCGAGACTTCTCTGTAGCGCTGACTTGCTTTTCCAGGTTGCTTGGTTGGCCAAAAAGGGCGTATGCGTTTTTTCCTGAATATATTCAGGAAAAAACGCATACGCCCTTTTTGGCCAAGGGCATCATTGTCAACGTTTTGCTGCTTTTCATGTGCTTTAAAGGCGATTCGTATCTACCTCCTGAAATCTGTTTCGTGCAATTCTGCCTTGAATTCAAATCCTCTTCTTTGCCTTCCCTCAATATATTTGTGGACGAGAGTTATCATTTATAACTCTGCAGGTTTGTGAATTGCAGTGCCCTGAACCTCCATTTTACAACTCGCTTTTTTGGGAGCTGGCCGCAAAAGCGCCACATGGCTTCAGGCCCTGTTCTGGTTCCGGGGGGCAGGCTGAGCCTGTGGTTAATTCTTCTTCCTGATGGGAAAATAGAGTGACCTGTGCCTGTCCCGACACCAAGAGCTAGTCTCTCGTTGGTTCCCCGTCTTCCCGTTCATCCTCAGGACAAATTGCAACCTGTACGGAACAGGAGGTAAAAGGTGCTGATGCTCCAAGTAGGGAGATTGCTAGTAAAGCGGCTGGAATGGCGAACCCGGGCACAAGGAGATGAGAAATGAGGTGCGTTTTAGAAACCTTTCCCCATCACACGGTGTACCATCTTCTGGGTTTCTCATGCATGTTTTCGATGTAGGAAGATGCCCTTGAAGCTGGAGATTTGGGACCCATGCGACGGGTACCACGAAGTATTACTTTAAAGGGTCTGCGTTTGCTCACCCAACCTCACCAAACCTCTCAGCCCCAAGAGTGTCCACCCTTATGTCTCATCCAGCTGTGGGTCTAGATATGGTCAATCCAGGTTGCATCACAGCCCCTGAACGCATTGTGTAAGAATTTCTCTCTCTTTCACTGTCGTTGTTTCATGGGTTTTTCAAAGTAATTTATTTTCATAATGGGGTTTAGCTGCTTTTCACTGCTGTGTTTATGCCGCTTTACACCCACTTGACACACTAACAGAGAGATATCAATACATAGGTTTTAAGATTATTACTAGTCAGATATATTCTTGTGCGGTGAATAGGGCGTGTTGAGTCCAGTTCTCTGAGCAAGGAGTAGGTCTTGTCTATTACATATTGGGTTTATGGAACGGTATCTGAGCTAATTTGATACCCTTGTTTTATGCATCACCCCACCTCACCTTTCCCGTTAAGCAGCCATAGTCTGTTTTCTGCATGTGTGACTCTGTTCTGTTTTGTAATTCAGTTCAAGTGTAACGGTTTTTACATTCCCTCTATCAGTGATACCTTATGAGAAGTGTCCTTTTCTGTGTGACTTATTTCACTTAGAATCGTCGTACCTAAATCCACTCATCATGCTGCTACTAACCTTATGACATTGATTTCATGGCTGAGTGATATTCCATTGTACATAAGGACCACAACTTCTTTATCCATTTTTCTCTTTCCTGGGATATTGAAGGTGGAATGAAGTGGAGGTCCTTGTCAACAGAGCAGCCCTCAACTTTGGGGTGCTTGTGTCTTGCTGATTTTTCATTTTCCCAATTTATACCCCCATGAGTGGAAGTGCCCTATGCTCTCTAAGCTGTGTTTTTCAGATATTTCAGGACACACCGTACACTTCTCTAGAGTGGCTGTTGGCAATTTACATCCCGCCCATCAGTGTAGCAAGGCTCCCATTTCTCCATGGCCTGTCCTGCATTTCTGCTTTTGACACTTTTTTCAGCATGGCCCTTTTGACCGATGGGAAGCGAGACTTCTCTGTAGCGCTGACTTGCTTTTCCAGGTTGCTTGGTTGGCCAAAAAGGGCGTATGCGTTTTTTCCTGAATATATTCAGGAAAAAACGCATACGCCCTTTTTGGCCAAGGGCATCATTGTCAACGTTTTGCTGCTTTTCATGTGCTTTAAAGGCGATTCGTATCTACCTCCTGAAATCTGTTTCGTGCAATTCTGCCTTGAATTCAAATCCTCTTCTTTGCCTTCCCTCAATATATTTGTGGACGAGAGTTATCATTTATAACTCTGCAGGTTTGTGAATTGCAGTGCCCTGAACCTCCATTTTACAACTCGCTTTTTTGGGAGCTGGCCGCAAAAGCGCCACATGGCTTCAGGCCCTGTTCTGGTTCCGGGGGGCAGGCTGAGCCTGTGGTTAATTCTTCTTCCTGATGGGAAAATAGAGTGACCTGTGCCTGTCCCGACACCAAGAGCTAGTCTCTCGTTGGTTCCCCGTCTTCCCGTTCATCCTCAGGACAAATTGCAACCTGTACGGAACAGGAGGTAAAAGGTGCTGATGCTCCAAGTAGGGAGATTGCTAGTAAAGCGGCTGGAAAGGCGAACCCGGGCACAAGGAGATGAGAAATGAGGTGCGTTTTAGAAACCTTTCCCCATCACACGGTGTACCATCTTCTGGGTTTCTCATGCATGTTTTCGATGTAGGAAGATGCCCTTGAAGCTGGAGATTTGGGACCCATGCGACGGGTACCACGAAGTATTACTTTAAAGGGTCTGCGTTTGCTCACCCAACCTCACCAAACCTCTCAGCCCCAAGAGTGTCCACCCTTATGTCTCATCCAGCTGTGGGTCTAGATATGGTCAATCCAGGTTGCATCACAGCCCCTGAACGCATTGTGTAAGAATTTCTCTCTCTTTCACTGTCGTTGTTTCATGGGTTTTTCAAAGTAATTTATTTTCATAATGGGGTTTAGCTGCTTTTCACTGCTGTGTTTATGCCGCTTTACACCCACTTGACACACTAACAGAGAGATATCAATACATAGGTTTTAAGATTATTACTAGTCAGATATATTCTTGTGCGGTGAATAGGGCGTGTTGAGTCCAGTTCTCTGAGCAAGGAGTAGGTCTTGTCTATTACATATTGGGTTTATGGAACGGTATCTGAGCTAATTTGATACCCTTGTTTTATGTATCACCCCACCTCACCTTTCCCGTTAAGCAGCCATAGTGTGTTTTCTGCATGTGTGACTCTGTTCTGTTTTGTAATTCAGTTCAAGTGTAACGGTTTTTACATTCCCTCTATCAGTGATACCTTATGAGAAGTGTCCTTTTCTGTGTGACTTATTTCACTTAGAATCGTCGTACCTAAATCCACTCATCATGCTGCTACTAACCTTATGACATTGATTTCATGGCTGAGTGATATTCCATTGTACATAAGGACCACAACTTCTTTATCCATTTTTCTCTTTCCTGGGATATTGAAGGTGGAATGAAGTGGAGGTCCTTGTCAACAGAGCAGCCCTCAACTTTGGGGTGCTTGTGTCTTGCTGATTTTTCATTTTCCCAATTTATACCCCCATGAGTGGAAGTGCCCTATGCTCTCTAAGCTGTGTTTTTCAGATATTTCAGGACACACCGTACACTTCTCTAGAGTGGCTGTTGGCAATTTACATCCCGCCCATCAGTGTAGCAAGGCTCCCATTTCTCCATGGCCTGTCCTGCATTTCTGCTTTTGACACTTTTTTCAGCATGGCCCTTTTGACCGATGGGAAGCGAGACTTCTCTGTAGCGCTGACTTGCTTTTCCAGGTTGCTTGGTTGGCCAAAAAGGGCGTATGCGTTTTTTCCTGAATATATTCAGGAAAAAACGCATACGCCCTTTTTGGCCAAGGGCATCATTGTCAACGTTTTGCTGCTTTTCATGTGCTTTAAAGGCGATTCGTATCTACCTCCTGAAATCTGTTTCGTGCAATTCTGCCTTGAATTCAAATCCTCTTCTTTGCCTTCCCTCAATATATTTGTGGACGAGAGTTATCATTTATAACTCTGCAGGTTTGTGAATTGCAGTGCCCTGAACCTCCATTTTACAACTCGCTTTTTTGGGAGCTGGCCGCAAAAGCGCCACATGGCTTCAGGCCCTGTTCTGGTTCCGGGGGGCAGGCTGAGCCTGTGGTTAATTCTTCTTCCTGATGGGAAAATAGAGTGACCTGTGCCTGTCCCGACACCAAGAGCTAGTCTCTCGTTGGTTCCCCGTCTTCCCGTTCATCCTCAGGACAAATTGCAACCTGTACGGAACAGGAGGTAAAAGGTGCTGATGCTCCAAGTAGGGAGATTGCTAGTAAAGCGGCTGGAAAGGCGAACCCGGGCACAAGGAGATGAGAAATGAGGTGCGTTTTAGAAACCTTTCCCCATCACACGGTGTACCATCTTCTGGGTTTCTCATGCATGTTTTCGATGTAGGAAGATGCCCTTGAAGCTGGAGATTTGGGACCCATGCGACGGGTACCACGAAGTATTACTTTAAAGGGTCTGCGTTTGCTCACCCAACCTCACCAAACCTCTCAGCCCCAAGAGTGTCCACCCTTATGTCTCATCCAGCTGTGGGTCTAGATATGGTCAATCCAGGTTGCATCACAGCCCCTGAACGCATTGTGTAAGAATTTCTCTCTCTTTCACTGTCGTTGTTTCATGGGTTTTTCAAAGTAATTTATTTTCATAATGGGGTTTAGCTGCTTTTCACTGCTGTGTTTATGCCGCTTTACACCCACTTGACACACTAACAGAGAGATATCAATACATAGGTTTTAAGATTATTACTAGTCAGATATATTCTTGTGCGGTGAATAGGGCGTGTTGAGTCCAGTTCTCTGAGCAAGGAGTAGGTCTTGTCTATTACATATTGGGTTTATGGAACGGTATCTGAGCTAATTTGATACCCTTGTTTTATGCATCACCCCACCTCACCTTTCCCGTTAAGCAGCCATAGTCTGTTTTCTGCATGTGTGACTCTGTTCTGTTTTGTAATTCAGTTCAAGTGTAACGGTTTTTACATTCCCTCTATCAGTGATACCTTATGAGAAGTGTCCTTTTCTGTGTGACTTATTTCACTTAGAATCGTCGTACCTAAATCCACTCATCATGCTGCTACTAACCTTATGACATTGATTTCATGGCTGAGTGATATTCCATTGTACATAAGGACCACAACTTCTTTATCCATTTTTCTCTTTCCTGGGATATTGAAGGTGGAATGAAGTGGAGGTCCTTGTCAACAGAGCAGCCCTCAACTTTGGGGTGCTTGTGTCTTGCTGATTTTTCATTTTCCCAATTTATACCCCCATGAGTGGAAGTGCCCTATGCTCTCTAAGCTGTGTTTTTCAGATGTTTCAGGACACACCGTACACTTCTCCAGAGTGGCTGTTGGCAATTTACATCCCGCCCATCAGTGTAGCAAGGCTCCCATTTCTCCATGGCCTGTCCTGCATTTCTGGTTTTGACACTTTTTTCAGCATGGCCCTTTTGACCGATGGGAAGCGAGACTTCTCTGTAGCGCTGATTTGCCTTTCCAGGTTGCTTGGTTGGCCAAAAAGGGCGTATGCGTTTTTTCCTGAATATATTCAGGAAAAAACACATACGCCCTTTTTGGCCAAGGGCATCATTGTCAACGTTTTGCCGCTTTTCATGTGCTTTAAAGGCGATTCGTATCTACCTCCTGAAATCTGTTTCGTGCAATTCTGCCTTGATTTCAAATCCTCTTCTTTGCCTTCCCTCAATATATTTGTGGACGAGAGTTATCATTTATAACTCTGCAGGTTTGTGAATTGCAGTGCCCTGAACCTCCATTTTACAACTCGCTTTTTTGGGAGCTGGCCGCAAAAGCGCAGGATGGCTTCAGGCCCTGTTCTGGTTCCGGGGGGCAGGCTGAGCCTGTGGTTAATTCTTCTTCCTGATGGGAAAATAGAGTGACCTGTGCCTGTCCCAACACCAAGAGCTAGTCTCTCGTTGGTTCCCCGTCTTCCCGTTCATCCTCAGGACAAATTGCAACCTGTACGGAACAGGAGGTTAAAGGTGCTGATGCTCCAAGTAGGGAGATTGCTAGTAAAGCGGCTGGAAAGGCGAACCCGGGCACAAGGAGATGAGAAATTAGGTGCGTTTTAGAAACCTTTCCCCATCACACGGTGTACCATCTTCTGGGTTTCTCATGCATGTTTTCGATGTAGGAAGATGCCCTTGAACCTGGAGATTTGGGACCCATGCGATGGGTACCACGCAGTATTACTTTAAAGGGTCTGCGTTTGCTCACCCAACCTCACCAAACCTCTCAGCCCCAAGAGTGTCCACCCTTATGTCTCATCCAGCTGTGGGTCTAGATATGGTCAATCCAGGTTGCATCACAGCCCCTGAACTCATTGTGTAAGAATTTCTATCTCTTTCACTGTCGTTGTTTCATGGGTTTTTCAAAGTAATTTATTTTCATAATGGGGTTTAGCTGCTTTTCACGGCTGTGTTTATGCCGCTTTACACCCACTTGACACACTAACAGAGAGATATCAATACATAGGTTTTAAGATTATTACTAGTCAGATATATTCTTGTGCGGTGAATAGGGCGTGTTGAGTCCAGTTCTCTGAGCAAGGAGTAGGTCTTGTCTACTACATATTGGGTTTATGGAACGGTATCTGAGCTAATTTGATACCCTTGTTTTATGTATCACCCCACCTCACCTTTCCCGTTAAGCAGCCATAGTGTGTTTTCTGCATGTGTGACTCTGTTCTGTTTTGTAATTCAGTTCAAGTGTAACGGTTTTTACATTCCCTCTATCAGTGATACCTCATGAGAAGTGTCCTTTTCTGTGTGACTTATTTCACTTAGAATCGTCGTACCTAAATCCACTCATCATGCTGCTACTAACCTTATGACATTGATTTCATGGCTGAGTGATATTCCATTGTACATAAGGACCACAACTTCTTTATCCATTTTTCTCTTTCCTGGGATATTGAAGGTGGAATTAAGTGGAGGTCCTTGTCAACAGAGCAGCCCTCAACTTTGGGGTGCTTGTGTCTTGCTGATTTTTAATTTTCCCAATTTATACCCCCATGAGTGGAAGTGCCCTATGCTCTCTAAGCTGTGTTTTTCAGATGTTTCAGGACACACCGTACACTTCTCCAGAGTGGCAGTTGGCAATTTACATCCCGCCCATCAGTGTAGCAAGGCTCCCATTTCTCCATGGCCTGTCCTGCATTTCTAGTTTTGACACTTTTTTCAGCATGGCCCTTTTGACCGATGGGAAGCGAGATTTCTCTGTAGCGCTGATTTGCCTTTCCAGGTTGCTTGGTTGGCCAAAGAGGGCGTATGCGTTTTTTCCTGAATATATTCAGGAAAAAACGCATACGCCCTTTTTGGCCAAGGGCATCATTGTCAACGTTTTGCCGCTTTTCATGTGCTTTAAAGGCGATTCGTATCTACCTCCTGAAATCTGTTTCGTGCAATTCTGCCTTGATTTCAAATCCTCTTCTTTGCCTTCCCTCAATATATTTGTGGACGAGAGTTATCATTTATAATTCTGCAGGTTTGTGAATTGCAGTGCCCTGAACCTCCATTTTACAACTCGCTTTTTTGGGAGCTGGCCGCAAAAGCGCAGGACGGCTTCAGGCCCTGTTCTGGTTCCGGGGGGCAGGCTGAGCCTGTGGTTAATTCTTCTTCCTGATGGGAAAATAGAGTGACCTGTGCCTGTCCCGACACCAAGAGCTAGTCTCTCGTTGGTTCCCCGTCTTCCCGTTCATCCTCAGGACAAATTGCAACCTGTACGGAACAGGAGGTTAAAGGTGCTGATGCTCCAAGTAGGGAGATTGCTACTAAAGCGGCTGGAATGGCGAACCCGGGCACAAGGAGATGAGAAATGAGGTGCGTTTTAGAAACCTTTCCCCATCACACGGTGTACCATCTTCTGGGTTTCTCATGCATGTTTTCGATGTAGGAAGATGCCCTTGAAGCTGGAGATTTGGGACCCATGTGATGGGTACCACGCAGTATTACTTTAAAGGGTCTGCGTTTGCTCACCCAACCTCACCAAACCTCTCAGCCCCAAGAGTGTCCACCCTTATGTCTCATCCAGCTGTGGGTCTAGATATGGTCAATCCAGGTTGCATCACAGCCCCTGAACGCATTGTGTACGAATTTCTCTCTCTTTCACTGTCGTTGTTTCATGGGTTTTTCAAAGTAATTTATTTTCATAATGGGGTTTAGCTGCTTTTCACTGCTGTGTTTATGCCGCTTTACACCCACTTGACACACTAACAGAGAGATATCAATACATAGGTTTTAAGATTATTACTAGTCAGATATATTCTTGTGCGGTGAATAGGGCGTGTTGAGTCCAGTTCTCTGAGCAAGGAGTAGGTCTTGTCTACTACATATTGGGTTTATGGAACGGTATCTGAGCTAATTTGATACCCTTGTTTTATGTATCACCCCACCTCACCTTTCCCGTTAAGCAGCCATAGTGTGTTTTCTGCATGTGTGACTCTGTTCTGTTTTGTAATTCAGTTCAAGTGTAACGGTTTTTACATTCCCTCTATCAGTGATACCTCATGAGAAGTGTCCTTTTCTGTGTGACTTATTTCACTTAGAATCGTCGTACCTAAATCCACTCATCATGCTGCTACTAACCTTATGACATTGATTTCATGGCTGAGTGATATTCCATTGTACATAAGGACCACAACTTCTTTATCCATTTTTCTCTTTCCTGGGATATTGAAGGTGGAATTAAGTGGAGGTCCTTGTCAACAGAGCAGCCCTCAACTTTGGGGTGCTTGTGTCTTGCTGATTTTTAATTTTCCCAATTTATACCCCCATGAGTGGAAGTGCCCTATGCTCTCTCAGCTGTGTTTTTCAGATGTTTCAGGACACACCGTACACTTCTCCAGAGTGGCAGTTGGCAATTTACATCCCGCCCATCAGTGTAGCAAGGCTCCCATTTCTCCATGGCCTGTCCTGCATTTCTAGTTTTGACACTTTTTTCAGCATGGCCCTTTTGACCGATGGGAAGCGAGATTTCTCTGTAGCGCTGATTTGCCTTTCCAGGTTGCTTGGTTGGCCAAAGAGGGCGTATGCGTTTTTTCCTGAATATATTCAGGAAAAAACGCATACGCCCTTTTTGGCCAAGGGCATCATTGTCAACGTTTTGCCGCTTTTCATGTGCTTTAAAGGCGATTCGTATCTACCTCCTGAAATCTGTTTCGTGCAATTCTGCCTTGATTTCAAATCCTCTTCTTTGCCTTCCCTCAATATATTTGTGGACGAGAGTTATCATTTATAACTCTGCAGGTTTGTGAATTGCAGTGCCCTGAACCTCCATTTTACAACTCGCTTTTTTGGGAGCTGGCCGCAAAAGCGCAGGACGGCTTCAGGCCCTGTTCTGGTTCCGGGGGGCAGGCTGAGCCTGTGGTTAATTCTTCTTCCTGATGGGAAAATAGAGTGACCTGTGCCTGTCCCGACACCAAGAGCTAGTCTCTCGTTGGTTCCCCGTCTTCCCGTTCATCCTCAGGACAAATTGCAACCTGTACGGAACAGGAGGTTAAAGGTGCTGATGCTCCAAGTAGGGAGATTGCTACTAAAGCGGCTGGAATGGCGAACCCGGGCACAAGGAGATGAGAAATGAGGTGCGTTTTAGAAACCTTTCCCCATCACACGGTGTACCATCTTCTGGGTTTCTCATGCATGTTTTCGATGTAGGAAGATGCCCTTGAAGCTGGAGATTTGGGACCCATGTGATGGGTACCACGCAGTATTACTTTAAAGGGTCTGCGTTTGCTCACCCAACCTCACCAAACCTCTCAGCCCCAAGAGTGTCCACCCTTATGTCTCATCCAGCTGTGGGTCTAGATATGGTCAATCCAGGTTGCATCACAGCCCCTGAACGCATTGTGTACGAATTTCTCTCTCTTTCACTGTCGTTGTTTCATGGGTTTTTCAAAGTAATTTATTTTCATAATGGGGTTTAGCTGCTTTTCACTGCTGTGTTTATGCCGCTTTACACCCACTTGACACACTAACAGAGAGATATCAATACATAGGTTTTAAGATTATTACTAGTCAGATATATTCTTGTGCGGTGAATAGGGCGTGTTGAGTCCAGTTCTCTGAGCAAGGAGTAGGTCTTGTCTACTACATATTGGGTTTATGGAACGGTATCTGAGCTAATTTGATACCCTTGTTTTATGTATCACCCCACCTCACCTTTCCCGTTAAGCAGCCATAGTGTGTTTTCTGCATGTGTGACTCTGTTCTGTTTTGTAATTCAGTTCAAGTGTAACGGTTTTTACATTCCCTCTATCAGTGATACCTTATGAGAAGTGTCCTTTTCTGTGTGACTTATTTCACTTAGAATCGTCGTACCTAAATCCACTCATCATGCTGCTACTAACCTTATGACATTGATTTCATGGCTGAGTGATATTCCATTGTACATAAGGACCACAACTTCTTTATCCATTTTTCTCTTTCCTGGGATATTTAAGGTCGAATGAAGTGGAGGTCCTTGTCAACAGAGCAGGCCTCAACTTTGGGGTGCTTGTGTCTTGCTGATTTTTCATTTTCCCAATTTATACCCCCATGAGTGGAAGTGCCCTATGCTCTCTAAGCTGTGTTTTTCAGATGTTTCAGGACACACCGTACACTTCTCCAGAGTGGCTCTTGGCAATTTACATCCCGCCCATCAGTGTAGCAAGGCTCTCATTTCTCCATGGCCTGTCCTGCATTTCTGGTTTTGACACATTTTTCAGCATGGCCCTTTTGACCGATGGGAAGTGAGACTTCTTTGTAGCGCTGATTTGCCTTTCCAGGTTGCTTGGTTGGCCAAAAAGGGCGTATGCGTTTTTTCCTGAATATATTCAGGAAAAAACGCATACGCCCTTTTTGGCCAAGGGCATCATTGTCAACATTTTGCCGCTTTTCATGTGCTTTAAAGGCGATTCGAATCTACCTCCTGAAATCTGTTTCCTGCAATTCTGCCTTGATTTAAAATCCTCTTCTTTGCCTTCCCTCAATATATTTGTGGATGAGAGTTATCATTTATAACTCTGCAGGTTTGTGAATTGCAGTGCCCTGAACCTCCATTTTACAACTCGCTTTTTTGGGAGCTGGCCGCAAAAGTGCAGGATGGCTTCAGGCCCTGTTCTGGTTCCGGGGGGCAGGCTGAACCTGTGGTTAATTCTTCTTCCTGATGGGAAAATAGAGTGACCTGTGCCTGTCCCAACACCAAGAGCTAGTCTCTCGTTAGTTCCCCGTCTTCCCGTTCATCCTCAGGACAAATTGCAACCTGTACGGAACAGGAGGTTAAAGGTGCTGATGCTCCAAGTAGGGAGATTGCTAGTAAAGCGGCTGGAATGGCGAACCCGGGCACAAGGAGATGAGAAATGAGGTGCGTTTTAGAAACCTTTCCCCATCACACGGTGTACTATCTTCTGGGTTTCTCATGCATGTTTTCGATGTAGGAAGATGCCCTTGAAGCTGGAGATTTGGGACCCATGTGATGGGTACCACGCAGTATTACTTTAAAGGGTCTGCGTTTGCTCACCCAACCTCACCAAACCTCTCAGCCCCAAGAGTGTCCACCCTTATGTCTCATCCAGCTGTGGGTCTAGATATGGTCAATCCAGGTTGCATCACAGCCCCTGAACGCATTGTGTAAGAATTTCTCTCTCTTTCACTGTCGTTGTTTCATGGGTTTTTCAAAGTAATTTATTTTCATAATGGGGTTTAGCTGCTTTTCACGGCTGTGTTTATGCCGCTTTACACCCACTTGACACACTAACAGAGAGATATCAATACATAGGTTTTAAGATTATTACTAGTCAGATATATTCTTGTGCGGTGAATAGGGCGTGTTGAGTCCAGTTCTCTGAGCAAGGAGTAGGTCTTGTCTACTACATATTGGGTTTATGGAACGGTATCTGAGCTAATTTGATACCCTTGTTTTATGTATCACCCCACCTCACCTTTCCCGTTAAGCAGCCATAGTGTGTTTTCTGCATGTGTGACTCTGTTCTGTTTTGTAATTCAGTTCAAGTGTAACGGTTTTTACATTCCCTCTATCAGTGATACCTTATGAGAAGTGTCCTTTTCTGTGTGACTTATTTCACTTAGAATCGTCGTACCTAAATCCACTCATCATGCTGCTACTAACCTTATGACATTGATTTCATGGCTGAGTGATATTCCATTGTACATAAGGACCACAACTTCTTTATCCATTTTTCTCTTTCCTGGGATATTTAAGGTCGAATGAAGTGGAGGTCCTTGTCAACAGAGCAGGCCTCAACTTTGGGGTGCTTGTGTCTTGCTGATTTTTCATTTTCCCAATTTATACCCCCATGAGTGGAAGTGCCCTATGCTCTCTAAGCTGTGTTTTTCAGATGTTTCAGGACACACCGTACACTTCTCCAGAGTGGCTGTTGGCAATTTACATCCCGCCCATCAGTGTAGCAAGGCTCTCATTTCTCCATGGCCTGTCCTGCATTTCTGGTTTTGACACATTTTTCAGCATGGCCCTTTTGACCGATGGGAAGTGAGACTTCTTTGTAGCGCTGATTTGCCTTTCCAGGTTGCTTGGTTGGCCAAAAAGGGCGTATGCGTTTTTTCCTGAATATATTCAGGAAAAAACGCATACGCCCTTTTTGGCCAAGGGCATCATTGTCAACATTTTGCCGCTTTTCATGTGCTTTAAAGGCGATTCGAATCTACCTCCTGAAATCTGTTTCCTGCAATTCTGCCTTGATTTAAAATCCTCTTCTTTGCCTTCCCTCAATATATTTGTGGACGAGAGTTATCATTTATAACTCTGCAGGTTTGTGAATTGCAGTGCCCTGAACCTCCATTTTACAACTCGCTTTTTTGGGAGCTGGCCGCAAAAGTGCAGGATGGCTTCAGGCCCTGTTCTGGTTCCGGGGGGCAGGCTGAACCTGTGGTTAATTCTTCTTCCTGATGGGAAAATAGAGTGACCTGTGCCTGTCCCAACACCAAGAGCTAGTCTCTCGTTAGTTCCCCGTCTTCCCGTTCATCCTCAGGACAAATTGCAACCTGTACGGAACAGGAGGTTAAAGGTGCTGATGCTCCAAGTAGGGAGATTGCTAGTAAAGCGGCTGGAATGGCGAACCCGGGCACAAGGAGATGAGAAATGAGGTGCGTTTTAGAAACCTTTCCCCATCACACGGTGTACTATCTTCTGGGTTTCTCATGCATGTTTTCGATGTAGGAAGATGCCCTTGAAGCTGGAGATTTGGGACCCATGTGATGGGTACCACGCAGTATTACTTTAAAGGGTCTGCGTTTGCTCACCCAACCTCACCAAACCTCTCAGCCCCAAGAGTGTCCACCCTTATGTCTCATCCAGCTGTGGGTCTAGATATGGTCAATCCAGGTTGCATCACAGCCCCTGAACGCATTGTGTAAGAATTTCTCTCTCTTTCACTGTCGTTGTTTCATGGGTTTTTCAAAGTAATTTATTTTCATAATGGGGTTTAGCTGCTTTTCACTGCTGTGTTTATGCCGCTTTACACCCACTTGACACACTAACAGAGAGATATCAATACATAGGTTTTAAGATTATTACTAGTCAGATATATTCTTGTGCGGTGAATAGGGCGTGTTGAGTCCAGTTCTCTGAGCAAGGAGTAGGTCTTGTCTATTACATATTGGGTTTATGGAACGGTATCTGAGCTAATTTGATACCCTTGTTTTATGTATCACCCCACCTCACCTTTCCCGTTAAGCAGCCATAGTGTGTTTTCTGCATGTGTGACTCTGTTCTGTTTTGTAATTCAGTTCAAGTGTAACGGTTTTTACATTCCCTCTATCAGTGATACCTTATGAGAAGTGTCCTTTTCTGTGTGACTTATTTCACTTAGAATCGTCGTACCTAAATCCACTCATCATGCTGCTACTAACCTTATGACATTGATTTCATGGCTGAGTGATATTCCATTGTACATAAGGACCACAACTTCTTTATCCATTTTTCTCTTTCCTGGGATATTGAAGGTGGAATGAAGTGGAGGTCCTTGTCAACAGAGCAGCCCTCAACTTTGGGGTGCTTGTGTCTTGCTGATTTTTCATTTTCCCAATTTATACCCCCATGAGTGGAAGTGCCCTATGCTCTGTAAGCTGTGTTTTTCAGATATTTCAGGACACACCGTACACTTCTCTAGAGTGGCTGTTGGCAATTTACATCCCGCCCATCAGTGTAGCAAGGCTCCCATTTCTCCATGGCCTGTCCTGCATTTCTGCTTTTGACACTTTTTTCAGCATGGCCCTTTTGACCGATGGGAAGCGAGACTTCTCTGTAGCGCTGACTTGCTTTTCCAGGTTGCTTGGTTGGCCAAAAAGGGCGTATGCGTTTTTTCCTGAATATATTCAGGAAAAAACGCATACGCCCTTTTTGGCCAAGGGCATCATTGTCAACGTTTTGCTGCTTTTCATGTGCTTTAAAGGCGATTCGTATCTACCTCCTGAAATCTGTTTCGTGCAATTCTGCCTTGAATTCAAATCCTCTTCTTTGCCTTCCCTCAATATATTTGTGGACGAGAGTTATCATTTATAACTCTGCAGGTTTGTGAATTGCAGTGCCCTGAACCTCCATTTTACAACTCGCTTTTTTGGGAGCTGGCCGCAAAAGCGCCACATGGCTTCAGGCCCTGTTCTGGTTCCGGGGGGCAGGCTGAGCCTGTGGTTAATTCTTCTTCCTGATGGGAAAATAGAGTGACCTGTGCCTGTCCCGACACCAAGAGCTAGTCTCTCGTTGGTTCCCCGTCTTCCCGTTCATCCTCAGGACAAATTGCAACCTGTACGGAACAGGAGGTTAAAGGTGCTGATGCTCCAAGTAGGGAGATTGCTAGTAAAGCGGCTGGAAAGGCGAACCCGGGCACAAGGAGATGAGAAATGAGGTGCGTTTTAGAAACCTTTCCCCATCACACGGTGTACCATCTTCTGGGTTTCTCATGCATGTTTTCGATGTAGGAAGATGCCCTTGAAGCTGGAGATTTGGGACCCATGCGACAGGTACCACGAAGTATTACTTTAAAGGGTCTGCGTTTGCTCACCCAACCTCACCAAACCTCTCAGCCCCAAGAGTGTCCACCCTTATGTCTCATCCAGCTGTGGGTCTAGATATGGTCAATCCAGGTTGCATCACAGCCCCTGAACGCATTGTGTAAGAATTTCTCTCTCTTTCACTGTCGTTGTTTCATGGGTTTTTCAAAGTAATTTATTTTCATAATGGGGTTTAGCTGCTTTTCACTGCTGTGTTTATGCCGCTTTACACCCACTTGACACACTAACAGAGAGATATCAATACATAGGTTTTAAGATTATTACTAGTCAGATATATTCTTGTGCGGTGAATAGGGCGTGTTGAGTCCAGTTCTCTGAGCAAGGAGTAGGTCTTGTCTATTACATATTGGGTTTATGGAACGGTATCTGAGCTAATTTGATACCCTTGTTTTATGCATCACCCCACCTCACCTTTCCCGTTAAGCAGCCATAGTCTGTTTTCTGCATGTGTGACTCTGTTCTGTTTTGTAATTCAGTTCAAGTGTAACGGTTTTTACATTCCCTCTATCAGTGATACCTTATGAGAAGTGTCCTTTTCTGTGTGACTTATTTCACTTAGAATCGTCGTACCTAAATCCACTCATCATGCTGCTACTAACCTTATGACATTGATTTCATGGCTGAGTGATATTCCATTGTACATAAGGACCACAACTTCTTTATCCATTTTTCTCTTTCCTGGGATATTGAAGGTGGAATGAAGTGGAGGTCCTTGTCAACAGAGCAGCCCTCAACTTTGGGGTGCTTGTGTCTTGCTGATTTTTCATTTTCCCAATTTATACCCCCATGAGTGGAAGTGCCCTATGCTCTCTAAGCTGTGTTTTTCAGATGTTTCAGGACACACCGTACACTTCTCCAGAGTGGCTGTTGGCAATTTACATCCCGCCCATCAGTGTAGCAAGGCTCCCATTTCTCCATGGCCTGTCCTGCATTTCTGGTTTTGACACTTTTTTCAGCATGGCCCTTTTGACCGATGGGAAGCGAGACTTCTCTGTAGCGCTGACTTGCTTTTCCAGGTTGCTTGGTTGGCCAAAAAGGGCGTATGCGTTTTTTCCTGAATATATTCAGGAAAAAACGCATACGCCCTTTTTGGCCAAGGGCATCATTGTCAACGTTTTGCCGCTTTTCATGTGCTTTAAAGGCGATTCGTATCTACCTCCTGAAATCTGTTTCGTGCAATTCTGCCTTGATTTCAAATCCTCTTCTTTGCCTTCCCTCAATATATTTGTGGACGAGAGTTATCATTTATAACTCTGCAGGTTTGTGAATTGCAGTGCCCTGAACCTCCATTTTACAACTCGCTTTTTTGGGAGCTGGCCGCAAAAGCGCAGGATGGCTTCAGGCCCTGTTCTGGTTCCGGGGGGCAGGCTGAGCCTGTGGTTAATTCTTCTTCCTGATGGGAAAATAGAGTGACCTGTGCCTGTCCCGACACCAAGAGCTAGTCTCTCGTTGGTTCCCCGTCTTCCCGTTCATCCTCAGGACAAATTGCAACCTGTACGGAACAGGAGGTTAAAGGTGCTGATGCTCCAAGTAGGGAGATTGCTAGTAAAGCGGCTGGAAAGGCGAACCCGGGCACAAGGAGATGAGAAATGAGGTGCGTTTTAGAAACCTTTCCCCATCACACGGTGTACCATCTTCTGGGTTTCTCATGCATGTTTTCGATGTAGGAAGATGCCCTTGAACCTGGAGATTTGGGACCCATGCGATGGGTACCACGCAGTATTACTTTAAAGGGTCTGCGTTTGCTCACCCAACCTCACCAAACCTCTCAGCCCCAAGAGTGTCCACCCTTATGTCTCATCCAGCTGTGGGTCTAGATATGGTCAATCCAGGTTGCATCACAGCCCCTTAACTCATTGTGTAAGAATTTCTATCTCTTTCACTGTCGTTGTTTCATGGGTTTTTCAAAGTAATTTATTTTCATAATGGGGTTTAGCTGCTTTTCACGGCTGTGTTTATGCCGCTTTACACCCACTTGACACACTAACAGAGAGATATCAATACATAGGTTTTAAGATTATTACTAGTCAGATATATTCTTGTGCGGTGAATAGGGCGTGTTGAGTCCAGTTCTCTGAGCAAGGAGTAGGTCTTGTCTACTACATATTGGGTTTATGGAACGGTATCTGAGCTAATTTGATACCCTTGTTTTATGTATCACCCCACCTCACCTTTCCCGTTAAGCAGCCATAGTGTGTTTTCTGCATGTGTGACTCTGTTCTGTTTTGTAATTCAGTTCAAGTGTAACGGTTTTTACATTCCCTCTATCAGTGATACCTCATGAGAAGTGTCCTTTTCTGTGTGACTTATTTCACTTAGAATCGTCGTACCTAAATCCACTCATCATGCTGCTACTAACCTTATGACATTGATTTCATGGCTGAGTGATATTCCATTGTACATAAGGACCACAACTTCTTTATCCATTTTTCTCTTTCCTGGGACATTGAAGGTGGAATTAAGTGGAGGTCCTTGTCAACAGAGCAGCCCTCAACTTTGGGGTGCTTGTGTCTTGCTGATTTTTAATTTTCCCAATTTATACCCCCATGAGTGGAAGTGCCCTATGCTCTCTAAGCTGTGTTTTTCAGATGTTTCAGGACACACCGTACACTTCTCCAGAGTGGCTGTTGGCAATTTACATCCCGCCCATCAGTGTAGCAAGGCTCCCATTTCTCCATGGCCTGTCCTGCATTTCTGGTTTTGACACTTTTTTCAGCATGGCCCTTTTGACCGATGGGAAGCGAGACTTCTCTGTAGCGCTGATTTGCCTTTCCAGGTTGCTTGGTTGGCCAAAAAGGGCGTATGCGTTTTTTCCTGAATATATTCAGGAAAAAACGCATACGCCCTTTTTGGCCAAGGGCATCATTGTCAACGTTTTGCCGCTTTTCATGTGCTTTAAAGGCGATTCGTATCTACCTCCTGAAATCTGTTTCGTGCAATTCTGCCTTGATTTCAAATCCTCTTCTTTGCCTTCCCTCAATATATTTGTGGACGAGAGTTATCATTTATAACTCTGCAGGTTTGTGAATTGCAGTGCCCTGAACCTCCATTTTACAACTCGCTTTTTTGGGAGCTGGCCGCAAAAGCGCAGGATGGCTTCAGGCCCTGTTCTGGTTCCGGGGGGCAGGCTGAGCCTGTGGTTAATTCTTCTTCCTGATGGGAAAATAGAGTGACCTGTGCCTGTCCCGACACCAAGAGCTAGTCTCTCGTTGGTTCCCCGTCTTCCCGTTCATCCTCAGGACAAATTACAACCTGTACGGAACAGGAGGTTAAAGGTGCTGATGCTCCAAGTAGGGAGATTGCTAGTAAAGGGGCTGGAATGGCGAACCCGGGCACAAGGAGATGAGAAATGAGGTGCGTTTTAGAAACCTTTCCCCATCACACGGTGTACCATCTTCTGGGTTTCTCATGCATGTTTTCGATGTAGGAAGATGCCCTTGAAGCTGGAGATTTGGGACCCATGCGATGGGTACCACGCAGTATTACTTTAAAGGGTCTGCGTTTGCTCACCCAACCTCACCAAACCTCTCAGCCCCAAGAGTGTCCACCCTTATGTCTCATCCAGCTGTGGGTCTAGATATGGTCAATCCAGGTTGCATCACAGCCCCGAACGCATTGTGTACGAATTTCTCTCTCTTTCACTGTCGTTGTTTCATGGGTTTTTCAAAGTAATTTATTTTCATAATGGGGTTTAGCTGCTTTTCACTGCTGTGTTTATGCCGCTTTACACCCACTTGACACACTAACAGAGAGATATCAATACATAGGTTTTAAGATTATTACTAGTCAGATATATTCTTGTGCGGTGAATAGGGCGTGTTGAGTCCAGTTCTCTGAGCAAGGAGTAGGTCTTGTCTACTACATATTGGGTTTATGGAACGGTATCTGAGCTAATTTGATACCCTTGTTTTATGTATCACCCCACCTCACCTTTCCCGTTAAGCAGCCATAGTGTGTTTTCTGCATGTGTGACTCTGTTCTGTTTTGTAATTCAGTTCAAGTGTAACGGTTTTTACATTCCCTCTATCAGTGATACCTTATGAGAAGTGTCCTTTTCTGTGTGACTTATTTCACTTAGAATCGTCGTACCTAAATCCACTCATCATGCTGCTACTAACCTTATGACATTGATTTCATGGCTGAGTGATATTCCATTGTACATAAGGACCACAACTTCTTTATCCATTTTTCTCTTTCCTGGGATATTTAAGGTGGAATGAAGTGGAGGTCCTTGTCAACAGAGCAGCCCTCAACTTTGGGGTGCTTGTGTCTTGCTGATTTTTAATTTTCCCAATTTATACCCCCATGAGTGGAAGTGCCCTATGCTCTCTAAGCTGTGTTTTTCAGATATTTCAGGACACACCGTACACTTCTCTAGAGTGGCTGTTGGCAATTTACATCCCGCCCATCAGTGTAGCAAGGCTCCCATTTCTCCATGGCCTGTCCTGCATTTCTGCTTTTGACACTTTTTTCAGCATGGCCCTTTTGACCGATGGGAAGCGAGACTTCTCTGTAGCGCTGACTTGCTTTTCCAGGTTGCTTGGTTGGCCAAAAAGGGCGTATGCGTTTTTTCCTGAATATATTCAGGAAAAAACGCATACGCCCTTTTTGGCCAAGGGCATCATTGTCAACATTTTGCCGCTTTTCATGTGCTTTAAAGGCGATTCGTATCTACCTCCTGAAATCTGTTTCGTGCAATTCTGCCTTGAATTCAAATCCTCTTCTTTGCCTTCCCTCAATATATTTGTGGACGAGAGTTATCATTTATAACTCTGCAGGTTTGTGAATTGCAGTGCCCTGAAGCTCCATTTTACAACTCGCTTTTTTGGAAGCTGGCCGCAAAAGCGCAGGATGGCTTCAGGCCCTGTTCTGGTTCCGGGGGGCAGGCTGAGCCTGTGGTTAATTCTTCTTCCTGATGGGAAAATAGAGTGACCTGTGCCTGTCCCGACACCAAGAGCTAGTCTCTCGTTGGTTCCCCGTCTTCCCGTTCATCCTCAGGACAAATTGCAACCTGTACGGAACAGGAGGTTAAAGGTGCTGATGCTCCAAGTAGGGAGATTGCTAGTAAAGCGGCTGGAAAGGCGAACCCGGGCACAAGGAGATGAGAAATGAGGTGCGTTTTAGAAACCTTTCCCCATCACACGGTGTACCATCTTCTGGGTTTCTCATGCATGTTTTCGATGTAGGAAGATGCCCTTGAACCTGGAGATTTGGGACCCATGCGATGGGTACCACGCAGTATTACTTTAAAGGGTCCGCGTTTGCTCACCCAACCTCACCAAACCTCTCAGCCCCAAGAGTGTCCACCCTTATGTCTCATCCAGCTGTGGGTCTAGATATGGTCAATCCAGGTTGCATCACAGCCCCGAACGCATTGTGTACGAATTTCTCTCTCTTTCACTGTCGTTGTTTCATGGGTTTTTCAAAGTAATTTATTTTCATAATGGGGTTTAGCTGCTTTTCACTGCTGTGTTTATGCCGCTTTACACCCACTTGACACACTAACAGAGAGATATCAATACATAGGTTTTAAGATTATTACTAGTCAGATATATTCTTGTGCGGTGAATAGGGCGTGTTGAGTCCAGTTCTCTGAGCAAGGAGTAGGTCTTGTCTACTACATATTGGGTTTATGGAACGGTATCTGAGCTAATTTGATACCCTTGTTTTATGTATCACCCCACCTCACCTTTCCCGTTAAGCAGCCATAGTGTGTTTTCTGCATGTGTGACTCTGTTCTGTTTTGTAATTCAGTTCAAGTGTAACGGTTTTTACATTCCCTCTATCAGTGATACCTTATGAGAAGTGTCCTTTTCTGTGTGACTTATTTCACTTAGAATCGTCGTACCTAAATCCACTCATCATGCTGCTACTAACCTTATGACATTGATTTCATGGCTGAGTGATATTCCATTGTACATAAGGACCACAACTTCTTTATCCATTTTTCTCTTTCCTGGGATATTTAAGGTGGAATGAAGTGGAGGTCCTTGTCAACAGAGCAGCCCTCAACTTTGGGGTGCTTGTGTCTTGCTGATTTTTAATTTTCCCAATTTATACCCCCATGAGTGGAAGTGCCCTATGCTCTCTAAGCTGTGTTTTTCAGATATTTCAGGACACACCGTACACTTCTCTAGAGTGGCTGTTGGCAATTTACATCCCGCCCATCAGTGTAGCAAGGCTCCCATTTCTCCATGGCCTGTCCTGCATTTCTGCTTTTGACACTTTTTTCAGCATGGCCCTTTTGACCGATGGGAAGCGAGACTTCTCTGTAGCGCTGACTTGCTTTTCCAGGTTGCTTGGTTGGCCAAAAAGGGCGTATGCGTTTTTTCCTGAATATATTCAGGAAAAAACGCATACGCCCTTTTTGGCCAAGGGCATCATTGTCAACGTTTTGCCGCTTTTCATGTGCTTTAAAGGCGATTCGTATCTACCTCCTGAAATCTGTTTCGTGCAATTCTGCCTTGAATTCAAATCCTCTTCTTTGCCTTCCCTCAATATATTTGTGGACGAGAGTTATCATTTATAACTCTGCAGGTTTGTGAATTGCAGTGCCCTGAAGCTCCATTTTACAACTCGCTTTTTTGGGAGCTGGCCGCAAAAGCGCAGGATGGCTTCAGGCCCTGTTCTGGTTCCGGGGGGCAGGCTGAGCCTGTGGTTAATTCTTCTTCCTGATGGGAAAATAGAGTGACCTGTGCCTGTCCCGACACCAAGAGCTAGTCTCTCGTTGGTTCCCCGTCTTCCCGTTCATCCTCAGGACAAATTGCAACCTGTACGGAACAGGAGGTTAAAGGTGCTGATGCTCCAAGTAGGGAGATTGCTAGTAAAGCGGCTGGAAAGGCGAACCCGGGCACAAGGAGATGAGAAATGAGGTGCGTTTTAGAAACCTTTCCCCATCACACGGTGTACCATCTTCTGGGTTTCTCATGCATGTTTTCGATGTAGGAAGATGCCCTTGAACCTGGAGATTTGGGACCCATGCGATGGGTACCACGCAGTATTACTTTAAAGGGTCCGCGTTTGCTCACCCAACCTCACCAAACCTCTCAGCCCCAAGAGTGTCCACCCTTATGTCTCATCCAGCTGTGGGTCTAGATATGGTCAATCCAGGTTGCATCACAGCCCCTGAACTCATTGTGTAAGAATTTCTATCTCTTTCACTGTCGTTGTTTCATGGGTTTTTCAAAGTAATTTATTTTCATAATGGGGTTTAGCTGCTTTTCACGGCTGTGCTTATGCCGCTTTACACCCACTTGACACACTAACAGAGAGATATCAATACATAGGTTTTAAGATTATTACTAGTCAGATATATTCTTGTGCGGTGAATAGGGCGTGTTGAGTCCAGTTCTCTGAGCAAGGAGTAGGTCTTGTCTACTACATATTGGGTTTATGGAACGGTATCTGAGCTAATTTGATACCCTTGTTTTATGTATCACCCCACCTCACCTTTCCTGTTAAGCAGCCATAGTGTGTTTTCTGCATGTGTGACTCTGTTCTGTTTTGTAATTCAGTTCAAGTGTAACGGTTTTTACATTCCCTCTATCAGTGATACCTCATGAGAAGTGTCCTTTTCTGTGTGACTTATTTCACTTAGAATCGTCGTACCTAAATCCACTCATCATGCTGCTACTAACTTTATGACATTGATTTCATGGCTGAGTGATATTCCATTGTACATAAGGACCACAACTTCTTTATCCATTTTTCTCTTTCCTGGGATATTGAAGGTGGAATGAAGTGGAGGTCCTTGTCAACAGAGCAGCCCTCAACTTTGGGGTGCTTGTGTCTTGCTGATTTTTAATTTTCCCTATTTATACCCCCATGAGTGGAAGTGCCCTATGCTCTCTAAGCTGTGTTTTTCAGATGTTTCAGGACACACCGTACACTTCTCCAGAGTGGCGGTTGGCAATTTACATCCCGCCCATCAGTGTAGCAAGGCTCCCATTTCTCCATGGCCTGTCCTGCATTTCTGGTTTTGACACTTTTTTCAGCATGGCCCTTTTGACCGATGGGAAGCGAGACTTCTCTGTAGCGCTGATTTGCTTTTCCAGGTTGCTTGGTTGGCCAAAAAGGGCGTATGCGTTTTTTCCTGAATATATTCAGGAAAAAACGCATACGCCCTTTTTGGCCAAGGGCATCATTGTCAACGTTTTGCCGCTTTTCATGTGCTTTAAAGGCGATTCGTATCTACCTCCTGAAATCTGTTTCGTGCAATTCTGCCTTGATTTCAAATCCTCTTCTTTGCCTTCCCTCAATATATTTGTGGACGAGAGTTATCATTTATAACTCTGCAGGTTTGTGAATTGCAGTGCCCTGAACCTCCATTTTACAACTCGCTTTTTTGGGAGCTGGCCGCAAAAGCGCAGGATGGCTTCAGGCCCTGTTCTGGTTCCGGGGGGCAGGCTGAGCCTGTGGTTAATTCTTCTTCCTGATGGGAAAATAGAGTGACCTGTGCCTGTCCCGACACCAAGAGCTAGTCTCTCGTTGGTTCCCCGTCTTCCCGTTCATCCTCAGGACAAATTGCAACCTGTACGGAACAGGAGGTTAAAGGTGCTGATGCTCCAAGTAGGGAGATTGCTAGTAAAGCGGCTGGAAAGGCGAACCCGGGCACAAGGAGATGAGAAATGAGGTGCGTTTTAGAAACCTTTCCCCATCACACGGTTTACCATCTTCTGGGTTTCTCATGCATGTTTTCGATGTAGGAAGATGCCCTTGAAGCTGGAGATTTGGGACCCATGCGACGGGTACCACGAAGTATTACTTTAAAGGGTCTGCGTTTGCTCACCCAACCTCACCAAACCTCTCAGCCCCAAGAGTGTCCACCCTTATGTCTCATCCAGCTGTGGGTCTAGATATGGTCAATCCAGGTTGCATCACAGCCCCTGAACGCATTGTGTAAGAATTTCTCTCTCTTTCACTGTCGTTGTTTCATGGGTTTTTCAAAGTAATTTATTTTCATAATGGGGTTTAGCTGCTTTTCACTGCTGTGTTTATGCCGCTTTACACCCACTTGACACACTAACAGAGAGATATCAATACATAGGTTTTAAGATTATTACTAGTCAGATATATTCTTGTGCGGTGAATAGGGCGTGTTGAGTCCAGTTCTCTGAGCAAGGAGTAGGTCTTGTCTATTACATATTGGGTTTATGGAACGGTATCTGAGCTAATTTGAAACGCTTGTTTTATGTATCACCCCACCTCACCTTTCCCGTTAAGCAGCCATAGTGTGTTTTCTGCATGTGTGACTCTGTTCTGTTTTGTAATTCAGTTCAAGTGTAACGGTTTTTACATTCCCTCTATAAGTGATACCTTATGAGAAGTGTCCTTTTCTGTGTGACTTATTTCACTTAGAATCGTCGAACCTAAATCCACTCATCATGCTGCTACTAGCCTTATGACATTGATTTCATGGCTGAGTGATATTCCATTGTACATAAGGACCACAACTTCTTTATCCATTTTTCTCTTTCCTGGGATATTGAAGGTGGAATGAAGTGGAGGTCCTTTTCAACAGAGCAGCCCTAAACTTTGGGGTGCTTGTGTCTTGCTGATTTTTCATTTTCCCAATTTATACCCACATGAGTGGAAGTGCCCTATGCTCTCTAAGCTGTGTTTTTTAGATGTTTCAGGACACACCGTACACTTCTCCAGAGTGGCTGTTGGCAATTTACATCCCGCCCATCAGTGTAGCAAGGCTCCCATTTCTCCATGGCCTGTCCTGCATTTCTGGTTTTGAGACTTTTTTCAGCATGGCCCTTTTGACCGATGGGTAGCGAGTCTTCTTTGTAGCGCTGATTTGCCTTTCCAGGTTGCTTGGTTGGCCAAAAAGGGCGTATGGGTTTTTTCCTGAATATATTCAGGAAAAAACGCATACGCCCTTTTTGGCCAAGGGCATCATTGTCAACGTTTTGCCGCTTTTCATGTGCTTTAAAGGCGATTCGAATCTACCTCCTGAAATCTGTTTCCTGCAATTCTGCCTTGATTTAAAATCCTCTTCTTTGCCTTCCCTCAATATATTTGTGGACGAGAGTTATCATTTATAACTCTGCAGGTTTGTGAATTGCAGTGCCCTGAACCTCCATTTTACAACTCGCTTTTTTGGGAGCTGGCCGCAAAAGCGCTGGATGGCTTCAGGCCCTGTTCTGGTTCCGGGGGGGATGATGAGCCTGTGGTTAATTCTTCTTCCTGATGGGAAAATAGAGTGACCTGTGCCTGTCCCAACACCAAGAGCTAGTCTCTCACTGGTTCCCCGTCTTCCCGTTCATCCTCAGGACAAATTGCAACCTGCACGGAACAGGAGGTTAAAGGTGCTGATGCTCCAAATAAGGAGATTGCTAGTAAAGCGGCTGGAATGGAGAACCCGGGCACAAGGAGATGAGAAATGAGGTGCGTTTTAGATATTTTTCCCCATCACACGGTGTACCATCTTCTGGGTTTCTAGTGTATGTTTTCGATGTAGGAAGATGCCCTTGAACCTGGAGATTTGGGACCCATGGGATGGGTACCACGCAGTATTACTTTAAAGGGTCTGCGTTTGCTCACCCAACCTCACCAAACATCTCAGCCCCAAGAGTGTCCACCCTTATGTCTCATCCAGCTGTGGGTCTAGATATGGTCAATCCAGGTTGCATCACAGCCCCTGAACGCATTGTGTAAGAATTTCTCTTTCTTTCACTGTCTTTGTTTCATGGGTGTTTCAAAGTAATTTATTTTTATAATGGGGTTTAGCTGCTTTTCACTGCTGTGTTTATGCTGCTTTACACCCACTTGACACACTAACAGAGAGATATCAATACATAGGTTTTAAGATTATTACTAGTCAGATATATTCTTGTGCGGTGAATAGGGCGTGTTGAGTCCAGTTCTCTGAGCAAGGAGTAGGTCTTGTCTATTACATATTGGGTTTATGGAACGGTATCTGAGCTAATTTGAAACCCTTGGTTTATGTATCACCCCACCTCACCTTTCCCGATAAGCAGCCATAGTGTGTTTTCTGCATGTGTGACTCTGTTCTGTTTTGTAATTCAGTTCAAGTGTAACAGTTTTTACATTCCCTCTATAAGTGATACCTTATGAGAAGTCTCCTTTTCTGTGTGACTTATTTCACTTAGAATCGTCGTACCTAAATCCACTCATCATGCTGCTACTAGCCTTATGACATTGATTTCATGGCTGAGTGATATTCCATTGTACATAAGGACCACAACTTCTTTATCCATTTTTCTCTTTCCTGGGATATTGAAGGTGGAATGAAGTGGAGGTCCTTGTCAACAGAGCAGCCCTAAACTTTGGGGTGCTTGTGTCTTGCTGATTTTTCATTTTCCCAATTTATACCCCCATGAGTGGAAGTGCCCTATGCTCTCTAAGCTGTGTTTTTTAGATGTTTCAGGACACACCGTACACTTCTCCAGAGTGGCTGTTGGCAATTTACATCCCGCCCATCAGTGTAGCAAGGCTCCCATTTCTCCATGGCCTGTCCTGCATTTCTGCTTTTGACACTTTTTTCAGCATGGCCCTTTTGACCGATGGGAAGCGAGACTTCTCTGTAGCGCTGACTTGCTTTTCCAGGTTGCTTGGTTGGCCAAAAAGGGCGTATGCGTTTTTTCCTGAATATATTCAGGAAAAAACGCATACGCCCTTTTTGGCCAAGGGCATCATTGTCAACGTTTTGCCGCTTTTCATGTGCTTTAAAGGCGATTCGTATCTACCTCCTGAAATCTGTTTCGTGCAATTCTGCCTTGAATTCAAATCCTCTTCTTTGCCTTCCCTCAATATATTTGTGGACGAGAGTTATCATTTATAACTCTGCAGGTTTGTGAATTGCAGTGCCCTGAACCTCCATTTTACAACTCGCTTTTTTGGGAGCTGGCCGCAAAAGCGCCACATGGCTTCAGGCCCTGTTCTGGTTCCGGGGGGCAGGCTGAGCCTGTGGTTAATTCTTCTTCCTGATGGGAAAATAGAGTGACCTGTGCCTGTCCCGACACCAAGAGCTAGTCTCTCGTTGGTTCCCCGTCTTCCCGTTCATCCTCAGGACAAATTGCAACCTGTACGGAACAGGAGGTTAAAGGTGCTGATGCTCCAAGTAGGGAGATTGCTAGTAAAGCGGCTGGAAAGGCGAACCCGGGCACAAGGAGATGAGAAATGAGGTGCGTTTTAGAAACCTTTCCCCATCACACGGTGTACCATCTTCTGGGTTTCTCATGCATGTTTTCGATGTAGGAAGATGCCCTTGAAGCTGGAGATTTGGGACCCATGTGATGGGTACCACGCAGTATTACTTTAAAGGGTCTGCGTTTGCTCACCCAACCTCACCAAACCTCTCAGCCCCAAGAGTGTCCACCCTTATGTCTCATCCAGCTGTGGGTCTAGATATGGTCAATCCAGGTTGCATCACAGCCCCGAACGCATTGTGTACGAATTTCTCTCTCTTTCACTGTCGTTGTTTCATGGGTTTTTCAAAGTAATTTATTTTCATAATGGGGTTTAGCTGCTTTTCACTGCTGTGTTTATGCCGCTTTACACCCACTTGACACACTAACAGAGAGATATCAATACATAGGTTTTAAGATTATTACTAGTCAGATATATTCTTGTGCGGTGAATAGGGCGTGTTGAGTCCAGTTCTCTGAGCAAGGAGTAGGTCTTGTCTACTACATATTGGGTTTATGGAACGGTATCTGAGCTAATTTGATACCCTTGTTTTATGTATCACCCCACCTCACCTTTCCCGTTAAGCAGCCATAGTGTGTTTTCTGCATGTGTGACTCTGTTCTGTTTTGTAATTCAGTTCAAGTGTAACGGTTTTTACATTCCCTCTATCAGTGATACCTTATGAGAAGTGTCCTTTTCTGTGTGACTTATTTCACTTAGAATCGTCGTACCTAAATCCACTCATCATGCTGCTACTAACCTTATGACATTGATTTCATGGCTGAGTGATATTCCATTGTACATAAGGACCACAACTTCTTTATCCATTTTTCTCTTTCCTGGGATATTTAAGGTGGAATGAAGTGGAGGTCCTTGTCAACAGAGCAGCCCTCAACTTTGGGGTGCTTGTGTCTTGCTGATTTTTAATTTTCCCAATTTATACCCCCATGAGTGGAAGTGCCCTATGCTCTCTAAGCTGTGTTTTTCAGATATTTCAGGACACACCGTACACTTCTCTAGAGTGGCTGTTGGCAATTTACATCCCGCCCATCAGTGTAGCAAGGCTCCCATTTCTCCATGGCCTGTCCTGCATTTCTGCTTTTGACACTTTTTTCAGCATGGCCCTTTTGACCGATGGGAAGCGAGACTTCTCTGTAGCGCTGACTTGCTTTTCCAGGTTGCTTGGTTGGCCAAAAAGGGCGTATGCGTTTTTTCCTGAATATATTCAGGAAAAAACGCATACGCCCTTTTTGGCCAAGGGCATCATTGTCAACGTTTTGCCGCTTTTCATGTGCTTTAAAGGCGATTCGTATCTACCTCCTGAAATCTGTTTCGTGCAATTCTGCCTTGAATTCAAATCCTCTTCTTTGCCTTCCCTCAATATATTTGTGGACGAGAGTTATCATTTATAACTCTGCAGGTTTGTGAATTGCAGTGCCCTGAAGCTCCATTTTACAACTCGCTTTTTTGGGAGCTGGCCGCAAAAGCGCAGGATGGCTTCAGGCCCTGTTCTGGTTCCGGGGGGCAGGCTGAGCCTGTGGTTAATTCTTCTTCCTGATGGGAAAATAGAGTGACCTGTGCCTGTCCCGACACCAAGAGCTAGTCTCTCGTTGGTTCCCCGTCTTCCCGTTCATCCTCAGGACAAATTGCAACCTGTACGGAACAGGAGGTTAAAGGTGCTGATGCTCCAAGTAGGGAGATTGCTAGTAAAGCGGCTGGAAAGGCGAACCCGGGCACAAGGAGATGAGAAATGAGGTGCGTTTTAGAAACCTTTCCCCATCACACGGTGTACCATCTTCTGGGTTTCTCATGCATGTTTTCGATGTAGGAAGATGCCCTTCAACCTGGAGATTTGGGACCCATGCGATGGGTACCACGCAGTATTACTTTAAAGGGTCCGCGTTTGCTCACCCAACCTCACCAAACCTCTCAGCCCCAAGAGTGTCCACCCTTATGTCTCATCCAGCTGTGGGTCTAGATATGGTCAATCCAGGTTGCATCACAGCCCCTGAACTCATTGTGTAAGAATTTCTATCTCTTTCACTGTCGTTGTTTCATGGGTTTTTCAAAGTAATTTATTTTCATAATGGGGTTTAGCTGCTTTTCACGGCTGTGCTTATGCCGCTTTACACCCACTTGACACACTAACAGAGAGATATCAATACATAGGTTTTAAGATTATTACTAGTCAGATATATTCTTGTGCGGTGAATAGGGCGTGTTGAGTCCAGTTCTCTGAGCAAGGAGTAGGTCTTGTCTACTACATATTGGGTTTATGGAACGGTATCTGAGCTAATTTGATACCCTTGTTTTATGTATCACCCCACCTCACCTTTCCTGTTAAGCAGCCATAGTGTGTTTTCTGCATGTGTGACTCTGTTCTGTTTTGTAATTCAGTTCAAGTGTAACGGTTTTTACATTCCCTCTATCAGTGATACCTCATGAGAAGTGTCCTTTTCTGTGTGACTTATTTCACTTAGAATCGTCGTACCTAAATCCACTCATCATGCTGCTACTAACCTTATGACATTGATTTCATGGCTGAGTGATATTCCATTGTACATAAGGACCACAACTTCTTTATCCATTTTTCTCTTTCCTGGGATATTGAAGGTGGAATTAAGTGGAGGTCCTTGTCAACAGAGCAGCCCTCAACTTTGGGGTGCTTGTGTCTTGCTGATTTTTAATTTTCCCAATTTATACCCCCATGAGTGGAAGTGCCCTATGCTCTCTAAGCTGTGTTTTTCAGATGTTTCAGGACACACCGTACACTTCTCCAGAGTGGCTGTTGGCAATTTACATCCCGCCCATCAGTGTAGCAAGGCTCCCATTTCTCCATGGCCTGTCCTGCATTTCTGGTTTTGACACTTTTTTCAGCATGGCCCTTTTGACCGATGGGAAGCGAGACTTCTCTGTAGCGCTGACTTGCTTTTCCAGGTTGCTTGGTTGGCCAAAAAGGGCGTATGCGTTTTTTCCTGAATATATTCAGGAAAAAACGCATACGCCCTTTTTGGCCAAGGGCATCATTGTCAACGTTTTGCCGCTTTTCATGTGCTTTAAAGGCGATTCGTATCTACCTCCTGAAATCTGTTTCGTGCAATTCTGCCTTGAATTCAAATCCTCTTCATTGCCTTCCCTCAATATATTTGTGGACGAGAGTTATCATTTATAACTCTGCAGGTTTGTGAATTGCAGTGCCCTGAACCTCCATTTTACAACTCGGTTTTTTGGGAGCTGGCCGCAAAAGCGCAGGATGGCTTCAGGCCCTGTTCTGGTTCCGGGGGGCAGGCTGAGCCTGTGGTTAATTCTTCTTCCTGATGGGAAAATAGAGTGACCTGTGCCTGTCCCGACACCAAGAGCTAGTCTCTCGTTGGTTCCCCGTCTTCCCATTCATCCTCAGGACAAATTGCAACCTGTACGGAACAGGAGGTTAAAGGTGCTGATGCTCCAAGTAGGGAGATTGCTAGTAAAGCGGCTGGAATGGCGAACCCGGGCACAAGGAGATGAGAAATGAGGTGCGTTTTAGAAACCTTTCCCCATCACACGGTGTACCATCTTCTGGGTTTCTCATGCATGTTTTCGATGTAGGAAGATGCCCTTGAACATGGAGATTTGGGACCCATGCGATGGGTACCACGCAGTATTACTTTAAAGGGTCCGCGTTTGCTCACCCAACCTCACCAAACCTCTCAGCCCCAAGAGTGTCCACCCTTATGTCTCATCCAGCTGTGGGTCTAGATATGGTCAATCCAGGTTGCATCACAGCCCCTGAACGCATTGTGTAAGAATTTCTCTCTCTTTCACTGTCGTTGTTTCATGGGTTTTTCAAAGTAATTTATTTTCATAATGGGGTTTAGCTGCTTTTCACTGCTGTGTTTATGCCGCTTTACACCCACTTGACACACTAACAGAGAGATATCAATACATAGGTTTTAAGATTATTACTAGTCAGATATATTCTTGTGCGGTGAATAGGGCGTGTTGAGTCCAGTTCTCTGAGCAAGGAGTAGGTCTTGTCTATTACATATTGGGTTTATGGAACGGTATCTGAGCTAATTTGAAACGCTTGTTTTATGTATCACCCCACCTCACCTTTCCCGTTAAGCAGCCATAGTGTGTTTTCTGCATGTGTGACTCTGTTCTGTTTTGTAATTCAGTTCAAGTGTAACGGTTTTTACATTCCCTCTATAAGTGATACCTTATGAGAAGTGTCCTTTTCTGTGTGACTTATTTCACTTAGAATCGTCGAACCTAAATCCACTCATCATGCTGCTACTAGCCTTATGACATTGATTTCATGGCTGAGTGATATTCCATTGTACATAAGGACCACAACTTCTTTATCCATTTTTCTCTTTCCTGGGATATTGAAGGTGGAATGAAGTGGAGGTCCTTTTCAACAGAGCAGCCCTAAACTTTGGGGTGCTTGTGTCTTGCTGATTTTTCATTTTCCCAATTTATACCCACATGAGTGGAAGTGCCCTATGCTCTCTAAACTGTGTTTTTTAGATGTTTCAGGACACACCGTACACTTCTCCAGAGTGGCTGTTGGCAATTTACATCCCGCCCATCAGTGTAGCAAGGCTCCCATTTCTCCATGGCCTGTCCTGCATTTCTGGTTTTGAGACTTTTTTCAGCATGGCCCTTTTGACCGATGGGTAGCGAGTCTTCTTTGTAGCGCTGATTTGCCTTTCCAGGTTGCTTGGTTGGCCAAAAAGGGCGTATGGGTTTTTTCCTGAATATATTCAGGAAAAAACGCATACGCCCTTTTTGGCCAAGGGCATCATTGTCAACGTTTTGCCGCTTTTCATGTGCTTTAAAGGCGATTCGAATCTACCTCCTGAAATCTGTTTCCTGCAATTCTGCCTTGATTTAAAATCCTCTTCTTTGCCTTCCCTCAATATATTTGTGGACGAGAGTTATCATTTATAACTCTGCAGGTTTGTGAATTGCAGTGCCCTGAAGCTCCATTTTACAACTCGCTTTTTTGGGAGCTGGCCGCAAAAGCGCTGGATGGCTTCAGGCCCTGTTCTGGTTCCGGGGGGGATGATGAGCCTGTGGTTAATTCTTCTTCCTGATGGGAAAATAGAGTGACCTGTGCCTGTCCCAACACCAAGAGCTAGTCTCTCACTGGTTCCCCGTCTTCCCGTTCATCCTCAGGACAAATTGCAACCTGCACGGAACAGGAGGTTAAAGGTGCTGATGCTCCAAATAAGGAGATTGCTAGTAAACCGGCTGGAATGGAGAACCCGGGCACAAGGAGATGAGAAATGAGGTGCGTTTTAGATATTTTTCCCCATCACACGGTGTACCATCTTCTGGGTTTCTAGTGTATGTTTTCGATGTAGGAAGATGCCCTTGAACCTGGAGATTTGGGACCCATGGGATGGGTACCACGCAGTATTACTTTAAAGGGTCTGCGTTTGCTCACCCAACCTCACCAAACCTCTCAGCCCCAAGAGTGTCCACCCTTATGTCTCATCCAGCTGTGGGTCTAGATATGGTCAATCCAGGTTGCATCACAGCCCCTGAACGCATTGTGTAAGAATTTCTCTTTCTTTCACTGTCTTTGTTTCATGGGTGTTTCAAAGTAATTTATTTTTATAATGGGGTTTAGCTGCTTTTCACTGCTGTGTTTATGCTGCTTTACACCCACTTGACACACTAACAGAGAGATATCAATACATAGGTTTTAAGATTATTACTAGTCAGATATATTCTTGTGTGGTGAATAGGGCGTGTTGAGTCCAGTTCTCTGAGCAAGGAGTAGGTCTTGTCTATTACATATTGGGTTTATGGAACGGTATCTGAGCTAATTTGAAACCCTTGGTTTATGTATCACCCCACCTCTCCTTTCCCGATAAGCAGCCATAGTGTGTTTTCTGCATGTGTGACTCTGTTCTGTTTTGTAATTCAGTTCAAGTGTAACAGTTTTTACATTCCCTCTATAAGTGATACCTTATGAGAAGTGTCCTTTTCTGTGTGACTTATTTCACTTAGAATCGTCGTACCTAAATCCACTCATCATGCTGCTACTAGCCTTATGACATCGATTTCATGGCTGAGTGATATTCCATTGTACATAAGGACCACAACTTCTTTATCCATTTTTCTCTTTCCTGGGATATTGAAGGTGGAATGAAGTGGAGGTCCTTGTCAACAGAGCAGCCCTAAACTTTGGGGTGCTTGTGTCTTGCTGATTTTTCATTTTCCCAATTTATACCCCCATGAGTGGAAGTGCCCTATGCTCTCTAAGCTGTGTTTTTTAGATGTTTCAAGACACACCGTACACTTCTCCAGAGTGGCTGTTGGCAATTTACATCCCGCCCATCAGTGTAGCAAGGCTCCCATTTCTCCATGGCCTGTCCCGCATTTCTGGTTTTGAGACTGTTTTCAGCATGGCCCTTTTGACCGATGGGTAGCGAGTCTTCTTTGTAGCGCTGATTTGCCTTTCCAGGTTGCTTGGTTGGCCAAAAAGGGCGTATGCGTTTTTTCCTGAATATATTCAGGAAAAAACGCATACGCCATTTTTAGCCAAGGGCATCATTGTCAACGTTTTGCCGCTTTTCATGTGCTTTAAAGGCGATTCGAATCTACCTCCTGAAATCTGTTTCCTGCAATTCTGCCTTGATTTCAAATCCTCTTCTTTGCCTTCCCTCAATATATTTGTGGACGAGAGTTATGATTTATAACTCTGCAGGTTTGTGAATTGCAGTGCCCTGAAGCTCCATTTTACAACTCGCTTTTTTGGGAGCTGGCCGCAAAAGCGCTGGATGGCTTCAGGCCCTGTTCTGGTTCCGGGGGGGATGATGAGCCTGTGGTTAATTCTTCTTCCTGATGGGAAAATAGAGTGACCTGTGCCTGTCCCAACAACAAGAGCTAGTCTCTCACTGGTTCCCCTTCTTCCCGTTCATCCTCAGGACAAATTGCAACCTGCACGGAACAGGAGGTTAAAGGTGCTGATGCTCCAAATAAGGAGATTGCTAGTAAAGCGGCTGGAATGGAGAACCCGGGCACAAGGAGATGAGAAATGAGGTGCGTTTTAGATATTTTTCCCCATCACACGGTGTACCATCTTCTGGGTTTCTCGTGCATGTTTTCAATGTAGGAAGATGCCCTTGAACCTGGAGATTTGGGACCCATGGGATGGGTACCACGCAGTATTACTTTAAAGGGTCTGCGTTTGCTCACCCAACCTCACCAAACCTCTCAGCCCCAAGAGTGTCCACCCTTATGTCTCATCCAGCTGTGGGTCTAGATATGGTCAATCCAGGTTGCATCACAGCCCCTGAACGCATTGTGTAAGAATTTCTCTCTCTTTCACTGTTTTTGTTTCATGGGTTTGTAAAAGTAATTTATTTTTATAATGGGGTTTAGCTGCTTTTCACTGCTGTGTTTATGCTGCTTTACACCCACTTGACACACTAACAGAGAGATATCAATACATAGGTTTTAAGATTATTACTAGTCAGATATATTCTTGTGTGGTGAATAGGGCGTGTTGAGTCCAGTTCTCTGAGCAAGGAGTAGGTCTTGTCTATTACATATTGGGTTTATGGAACGGTATCTGAGCTAATTTGAAACCCTTGTTTTATGTATCACCCCACCTCACCTTTCCCTTTAAGCAGCCATAGTGTGTTTTCTGCATGTGTGACTCTGTTCTGTTTTGTAATTCAGTTCAAGTGTAACGGTTTTTACATTCCCTCTATAAGTGATACCTTATGAGAAGTGTCCTTTTCTGTGTGACTTATTTCACTTAGAATCGTCGTACCTAAATCCACTCATCATGCTGCTACTAGCCTTATGACATTGATTTCATGGCTGAGTGATATTCCATTGTACATAAGGACCACAACTTCTTTATCCATTTTTCTCTTTCCTGGGATATTGAAGGTGGAATGAAGTGGAGGTCCTTGTCAACAGAGCAGCCCTAAACTTTGGGGTGCTTGTGTCTTGCTGATTTTTCATTTTCCCAATTTATACCCCCATGAGTGGAAGTGCCCTATGCTCTCTAAGCTGTGTTTTTTAGATGTTTCAGGACACACCGTACACTTCTCCAGAGTGGCTGTTGGCAATTTACATCCCGCCCATCAGTGTAGCAAGGCTCCCATTTCTCCATGGCCTGTCCTGCATTTCTGCTTTTGACACTTTTTTCAGCATGGCCCTTTTGACCGATGGGAAGCGAGACTTCTCTGTAGCGCTGACTTGCTTTTCCAGGTTGCTTGGTTGGCCAAAAAGGGCGTATGCGTTTTTTCCTGAATATATTCAGGAAAAAACGCATACGCCCTTTTTGGCCAAGGGCATCATTGTCAACGTTTTGCCGCTTTTCATGTGCTTTAAAGGCGATTCGTATCTACCTCCTGAAATCTGTTTCGTGCAATTCTGCCTTGAATTCAAATCCTCTTCTTTGCCTTCCCTCAATATATTTGTGGACGAGAGTTATCATTTATAACTCTGCAGGTTTGTGAATTGCAGTGCCCTGAACCTCCATTTTACAACTCGCTTTTTTGGGAGCTGGCCGCAAAAGCGCCACATGGCTTCAGGCCCTGTTCTGGTTCCGGGGGGCAGGCTGAGCCTGTGGTTAATTCTTCTTCCTGATGGGAAAATAGAGTGACCTGTGCCTGTCCCGACACCAAGAGCTAGTCTCTCGTTGGTTCCCCGTCTTCCCGTTCATCCTCAGGACAAATTGCAACCTGTACGGAACAGGAGGTTAAAGGTGCTGATGCTCCAAGTAGGGAGATTGCTAGTAAAGCGGCTGGAAAGGCGAACCCGGGCACAAGGAGATGAGAAATGAGGTGCGTTTTAGAAACCTTTCCCCATCACACGGTGTACCATCTTCTGGGTTTCTCATGCATGTTTTCGATGTAGGAAGATGCCCTTGAAGCTGGAGATTTGGGACCCATGTGATGGGTACCACGCAGTATTACTTTAAAGGGTCCGCGTTTGCTCACCCAACCTCACCAAACCTCTCAGCCCCAAGAGTGTCCACCCTTATGTCTCATCCAGCTGTGGGTCTAGATATGGTCAATCCAGGTTGCATCACAGCCCCGAACGCATTGTGTACGAATTTCTCTCTCTTTCACTGTCGTTGTTTCATGGGTTTTTCAAAGTAATTTATTTTCATAATGGGGTTTAGCTGCTTTTCACTGCTGTGTTTATGCCGCTTTACACCCACTTGACACACTAACAGAGAGATATCAATACATAGGTTTTAAGATTATTACTAGTCAGATATATTCTTGTGCGGTGAATAGGGCGTGTTGAGTCCAGTTCTCTGAGCAAGGAGTAGGTCTTGTCTACTACATATTGGGTTTATGGAACGGTATCTGAGCTAATTTGATACCCTTGTTTTATGTATCACCCCACCTCACCTTTCCCGTTAAGCAGCCATAGTGTGTTTTCTGCATGTGTGACTCTGTTCTGTTTTGTAATTCAGTTCAAGTGTAACGGTTTTTACATTCCCTCTATCAGTGATACCTTATGAGAAGTGTCCTTTTCTGTGTGACTTATTTCACTTAGAATCGTCGTACCTAAATCCACTCATCATGCTGCTACTAACCTTATGACATTGATTTCATGGCTGAGTGATATTCCATTGTACATAAGGACCACAACTTCTTTATCCATTTTTCTCTTTCCTGGGATATTTAAGGTGGAATGAAGTGGAGGTCCTTGTCAACAGAGCAGCCCTCAACTTTGGGGTGCTTGTGTCTTGCTGATTTTTAATTTTCCCAATTTATACCCCCATGAGTGGAAGTGCCCTATGCTCTCTAAGCTGTGTTTTTCAGATATTTCAGGACACACCGTACACTTCTCTAGAGTGGCTGTTGGCAATTTACATCCCGCCCATCAGTGTAGCAAGGCTCCCATTTCTCCATGGCCTGTCCTGCATTTCTGGTTTTGACACTTTTTTCAGCATGGCCCTTTTGACCGATGGGAAGCGAGACTTCTCTGTAGCGCTGACTTGCTTTTCCAGGTTGCTTGGTTGGCCAAAAAGGGCGTATGCGTTTTTTCCTGAATATATTCAGGAAAAAACGCATACGCCCTTTTTGGCCAAGGGCATCATTGTCAACGTTTTGCCGCTTTTCATGTGCTTTAAAGGCGATTCGTATCTACCTCCTGAAATCTGTTTCGTGCAATTCTGCCTTGAATTCAAATCCTCTTCTTTGCCTTCCCTCAATATATTTGTGGACGAGAGTTATCATTTATAACTCTGCAGGTTTGTGAATTGCAGTGCCCTGAAGCTCCATTTTACAACTCGCTTTTTTGGGAGCTGGCCGCAAAAGCGCAGGATGGCTTCAGGCCCTGTTCTGGTTCCGGGGGGCAGGCTGAGCCTGTGGTTAATTCTTCTTCCTGATGGGAAAATAGAGTGACCTGTGCCTGTCCCGACACCAAGAGCTAGTCTCTCGTTGGTTCCCCGTCTTCCCGTTCATCCTCAGGACAAATTGCAACCTGTACGGAACAGGAGGTTAAAGGTGCTGATGCTCCAAGTAGGGAGATTGCTAGTAAAGCGGCTGGAAAGGCGAACCCGGGCACAAGGAGATGAGAAATGAGGTGCGTTTTAGAAACCTTTCCCCATCACACGGTGTACCATCTTCTGGGTTTCTCATGCATGTTTTCGATGTAGGAAGATGCCCTTGAACCTGGAGATTTGGGACCCATGCGATGGGTACCACGCAGTATTACTTTAAAGGGTCCGCGTTTGCTCACCCAACCTCACCAAACCTCTCAGCCCCAAGAGTGTCCACCCTTATGTCTCATCCAGCTGTGGGTCTAGATATGGTCAATCCAGGTTGCATCACAGCCCCTGAACTCATTGTGTAAGAATTTCTATCTCTTTCACTGTCGTTGTTTCATGGGTTTTTCAAAGTAATTTATTTTCATAATGGGGTTTAGCTGCTTTTCACGGCTGTGCTTATGCCGCTTTACACCCACTTGACACACTAACAGAGAGATATCAATACATAGGTTTTAAGATTATTACTAGTCAGATATATTCTTGTGCGGTGAATAGGGCGTGTTGAGTCCAGTTCTCTGAGCAAGGAGTAGGTCTTGTCTACTACATATTGGGTTTATGGAACGGTATCTGAGCTAATTTGATACCCTTGTTTTATGTATCACCCCACCTCACCTTTCCTGTTAAGCAGCCATAGTGTGTTTTCTGCATGTGTGACTCTGTTCTGTTTTGTAATTCAGTTCAAGTGTAACGGTTTTTACATTCCCTCTATCAGTGATACCTCATGAGAAGTGTCCTTTTCTGTGTGACTTATTTCACTTAGAATCGTCGTACCTAAATCCACTCATCATGCTGCTACTAACCTTATGACATTGATTTCATGGCTGAGTGATATTCCATTGTACATAAGGACCACAACTTCTTTATCCATTTTTCTCTTTCCTGGGATATTGAAGGTGGAATTAAGTGGAGGTCCTTGTCAACAGAGCAGCCCTCAACTTTGGGGTGCTTGTGTCTTGCTGATTTTTAATTTTCCCAATTTATACCCCCATGAGTGGAAGTGCCCTATGCTCTCTAAGCTGTGTTTTTCAGATGTTTCAGGACACACCGTACACTTCTCCAGAGTGGCTGTTGGCAATTTACATCCCGCCCATCAGTGTAGCAAGGCTCCCATTTCTCCATGGCCTGTCCTGCATTTCTGGTTTTGACACTTTTTTCAGCATGGCCCTTTTGACCGATGGGAAGCGAGACTTCTCTGTAGCGCTGACTTGCTTTTCCAGGTTGCTTGGTTGGCCAAAAAGGGCGTATGCGTTTTTTCCTGAATATATTCAGGAAAAAACGCATACGCCCTTTTTGGCCAAGGGCATCATTGTCAACGTTTTGCCGCTTTTCATGTGCTTTAAAGGCGATTCGTATCTACCTCCTGAAATCTGTTTCGTGCAATTCTGCCTTGAATTCAAATCCTCTTCATTGCCTTCCCTCAATATATTTGTGGACGAGAGTTATCATTTATAACTCTGCAGGTTTGTGAATTGCAGTGCCCTGAACCTCCATTTTACAACTCGGTTTTTTGGGAGCTGGCCGCAAAAGCGCAGGATGGCTTCAGGCCCTTTTCTGGTTCCGGGGGGCAGGCTGAGCCTGTGGTTAATTCTTCTTCCTGATGGGAAAATACAGTGACCTGTGCCTGTCCCGACACCAAGAGCTAGTCTCTCGTTGGTTCCCCGTCTTCCCGTTCATCCTCAGGACAAATTGCAACCTGTACGGAACAGGAGGTTAAAGGTGCTGATGCTCCAAGTAGGGAGATTGCTAGTAAAGCGGCTGGAATGGCGAACCCGGGCACAAGGAGATGAGAAATGAGGTGCGTTTTAGAAACCTTTCCCCATCACACGGTGTACCATCTTCTGGGTTTCTCATGCATGTTTTCGATGTAGGAAGATGCCCTTGAACATGGAGATTTGGGACCCATGCGATGGGTACCACGCAGTATTACTTTAAAGGGTCCGCGTTTGCTCACCCAACCTCACCAAACCTCTCAGCCCCAAGAGTGTCCACCCTTATGTCTCATCCAGCTGTGGGTCTAGATATGGTCAATCCAGGTTGCATCACAGCCCCTGAACGCATTGTGTAAGAATTTCTCTCTCTTTCACTGTCGTTGTTTCATGGGTTTTTCAAAGTAATTTATTTTCATAATGGGGTTTAGCTGCTTTTCACTGCTGTGTTTATGCCGCTTTACACCCACTTGACACACTAACAGAGAGATATCAATACATAGGTTTTAAGATTATTACTAGTCAGATATATTCTTGTGCGGTGAATAGGGCGTGTTGAGTCCAGTTCTCTGAGCAAGGAGTAGGTCTTGTCTATTACATATTGGGTTTATGGAACGGTATCTGAGCTAATTTGAAACGCTTGTTTTATGTATCACCCCACCTCACCTTTCCCGTTAAGCAGCCATAGTGTGTTTTCTGCATGTGTGACTCTGTTCTGTTTTGTAATTCAGTTCAAGTGTAACGGTTTTTACATTCCCTCTATAAGTGATACCTTATGAGAAGTGTCCTTTTCTGTGTGACTTATTTCACTTAGAATCGTCGAACCTAAATCCACTCATCATGCTGCTACTAGCCTTATGACATTGATTTCATGGCTGAGTGATATTCCATTGTACATAAGGACCACAACTTCTTTATCCATTTTTCTCTTTCCTGGGATATTGAAGGTGGAATGAAGTGGAGGTCCTTTTCAACAGAGCAGCCCTAAACTTTGGGGTGCTTGTGTCTTGCTGATTTTTCATTTTCCCAATTTATACCCACATGAGTGGAAGTGCCCTATGCTCTCTAAGCTGTGTTTTTTAGATGTTTCAGGACACACCGTACACTTCTCCAGAGTGGCTGTTGGCAATTTACATCCCGCCCATCAGTGTAGCAAGGCTCCCATTTCTCCATGGCCTGTCCTGCATTTCTGGTTTTGAGACTTTTTTCAGCATGGCCCTTTTGACCGATGGGTAGCGAGTCTTCTTTGTAGCGCTGATTTGCCTTTCCAGGTTGCTTGGTTGGCCAAAAAGGGCGTATGGGTTTTTTCCTGAATATATTCAGGAAAAAACGCATACGCCCTTTTTGGCCAAGGGCATCATTGTCAACGTTTTGCCGCTTTTCATGTGCTTTAAAGGCGATTCGAATCTACCTCCTGAAATCTGTTTCCTGCAATTCTGCCTTGATTTAAAATCCTCTTCTTTGCCTTCCCTCAATATATTTGTGGACGAGAGTTATCATTTATAACTCTGCAGGTTTGTGAATTGCAGTGCCCTGAAGCTCCATTTTACAACTCGCTTTTTTGGGAGCTGGCCGCAAAAGCGCTGGATGGCTTCAGGCCCTGTTCTGGTTCCGGGGGGGATGATGAGCCTGTGGTTAATTCTTCTTCCTGATGGGAAAATAGAGTGACCTGTGCCTGTCCCAACAACAAGAGCTAGTCTCTCACTGGTTCCCCTTCTTCCCGTTCATCCTCAGGACAAATTGCAACCTGCACGGAACAGGAGGTTAAAGGTGCTGATGCTCCAAATAAGGAGATTGCTAGTAAAGCGGCTGGAATGGAGAACCCGGGCACAAGGAGATGAGAAATGAGGTGCGTTTTAGATATTTTTCCCCATCACACGGTGTACCATCTTCTGGGTTTCTCGTGCATGTTTTCAATGTAGGAAGATGCCCTTGAACCTGGAGATTTGGGACCCATGGGATGGGTACCACGCAGTATTACTTTAAAGGGTCTGCGTTTGCTCACCCAACCTCACCAAACCTCTCAGCCCCAAGAGTGTCCACCCTTATGTCTCATCCAGCTGTGGGTCTAGATATGGTCAATCCAGGTTGCATCACAGCCCCTGAACGCATTGTGTAAGAATTTCTCTCTCTTTCACTGTTTTTGTTTCATGGGTTTGTAAAAGTAATTTATTTTTATAATGGGGTTTAGCTGCTTTTCACTGCTGTGTTTATGCTGCTTTACACCCACTTGACACACTAACAGAGAGATATCAATACATAGGTTTTAAGATTATTACTAGTCAGATATATTCTTGTGTGGTGAATAGGGCGTGTTGAGTCCAGTTCTCTGAGCAAGGAGTAGGTCTTGTCTATTACATATTGGGTTTATGGAACGGTATCTGAGCTAATTTGAAACCCTTGTTTTATGTATCACCCCACCTCACCTTTCCCTTTAAGCAGCCATAGTGTGTTTTCTGCATGTGTGACTCTGTTCTGTTTTGTAATTCAGTTCAAGTGTAACGGTTTTTACATTCCCTCTATAAGTGATACCTTATGAGAAGTGTCCTTTTCTGTGTGACTTATTTCACTTAGAATCGTCGTACCTAAATCCACTCATCATGCTGCTACTAGCCTTATGACATTGATTTCATGGCTGAGTGATATTCCATTGTACATAAGGACCACAACTTCTTTATCCATTTTTCTCTTTCCTGGGATATTGAAGGTGGAATGAAGTGGAGGTCCTTGTCAACAGAGCAGCCCTAAACTTTGGGGTGCTTGTGTCTTGCTGATTTTTCATTTTCCCAATTTATACCCCCATGAGTGGAAGTGCCCTATGCTCTCTAAGCTGTGTTTTTTAGATGTTTCAGGACACACCGTACACTTCTCCAGAGTGGCTGTTGGCAATTTACATCCCGCCCATCAGTGTAGCAAGGCTCCCATTTCTCCATGGCCTGTCCTGCATTTCTGCTTTTGACACTTTTTTCAGCATGGCCCTTTTGACCGATGGGAAGCGAGACTTCTCTGTAGCGCTGACTTGCTTTTCCAGGTTGCTTGGTTGGCCAAAAAGGGCGTATGCGTTTTTTCCTGAATATATTCAAGAAAAAACGCATACGCCCTTTTTGGCCAAGGGCATCATTGTCAACGTTTTGCCGCTTTTCATGTGCTTTAAAGGCGATTCGTATCTACCTCCTGAAATCTGTTTCGTGCAATTCTGCCTTGAATTCAAATCCTCTTCTTTGCCTTCCCTCAATATATTTATGGACGAGAGTTATCATTTATAACTCTGCAGGTTTGTGAATTGCAGTGCCCTGAACCTCCATTTTACAACTCGCTTTTTTGGGAGCTGGCCGCAAAAGCGCCACATGGCTTCAGGCCCTGTTCTGGTTCCGGGGGGCAGGCTGAGCCTGTGGTTAATTCTTCTTCCTGATGGGAAAATAGAGTGACCTGTGCCTGTCCCGACACCAAGAGCTAGTCTCTCGTTGGTTCCCCGTCTTCCCGTTCATCCTCAGGACAAATTGCAACCTGTACGGAACAGGAGGTTAAAGGTGCTGATGCTCCAAGTAGGGAGATTGCTAGTAAAGCGGCTGGAAAGGCGAACCCGGGCACAAGGAGATGAGAAATGAGGTGCGTTTTAGAAACCTTTCCCCATCACACGGTGTACCATCTTCTGGGTTTCTCATGCATGTTTTCGATGTAGGAAGATGCCCTTGAAGCTGGAGATTTGGGACCCATGTGATGGGTACCACGCAGTATTACTTTAAAGGGTCTGCGTTTGCTCACCCAACCTCACCAAACCTCTCAGCCCCAAGAGTGTCCACCCTTATGTCTCATCCAGCTGTGGGTCTAGATATGGTCAATCCAGGTTGCATCACAGCCCCGAACGCATTGTGTACGAATTTCTCTCTCTTTCACTGTCGTTGTTTCATGGGTTTTTCAAAGTAATTTATTTTCATAATGGGGTTTAGCTGCTTTTCACTGCTGTGTTTATGCCGCTTTACACCCACTTGACACACTAACAGAGAGATATCAATACATAGGTTTTAAGATTATTACTAGTCAGATATATTCTTGTGCGGTGAATAGGGCGTGTTGAGTCCAGTTCTCTGAGCAAGGAGTAGGTCTTGTCTACTACATATTGGGTTTATGGAACGGTATCTGAGCTAATTTGATACCCTTGTTTTATGTATCACCCCACCTCACCTTTCCCGTTAAGCAGCCATAGTGTGTTTTCTGCATGTGTGACTCTGTTCTGTTTTGTAATTCAGTTCAAGTGTAACGGTTTTTACATTCCCTCTATCAGTGATACCTTATGAGAAGTGTCCTTTTCTGTGTGACTTATTTCACTTAGAATTGTCGTACCTAAATCCACTCATCATGCTGCTACTAACCTTATGACATTGATTTCATGGCTGAGTGATATTCCATTGTACATAAGGACCACAACTTCTTTATCCATTTTTCTCTTTCCTGGGATATTTAAGGTGGAATGAAGTGGAGGTCCTTGTCAACAGAGCAGCCCTCAACTTTGGGGTGCTTGTGTCTTGCTGATTTTTCATTTTCCCAATTTATACCCCCATGAGTGGAAGTGCCCTATGCTCTCTAAGCTGTGTTTTTCAGATATTTCAGGACACACCGTACACTTCTCTAGAGTGGCTGTTGGCAATTTACATCCCGCCCATCAGTGTAGCAAGGCTCCCATTTCTCCATGGCCTGTCCTGCATTTCTGGTTTTGACACTTTTTTCAGCATGGCCCTTTTGACCGATGGGAAGCGAGACTTCTCTGTAGCGCTGACTTGCTTTTCCAGGTTGCTTGGTTGGCCAAAAAGGGCGTATGCGTTTTTTCCTGAATATATTCAGGAAAAAACGCATACGCCCTTTTTGGCCAAGGGCATCATTGTCAACGTTTTGCCGCTTTTCATGTGCTTTAAAGGCGATTCGTATCTACCTCCTGAAATCTGTTTCGTGCAATTCTGCCTTGAATTCAAATCCTCTTCTTTGCCTTCCCTCAATATATTTGTGGACGAGAGTTATCATTTATAACTCTGCAGGTTTGTGAATTGCAGTGCCCTGAAGCTCCATTTAACAACTCGCTTTTTTGGGAGCTGGCCGCAAAAGCGCAGGATGGCTTCAGGCCCTGTTCTGGTTCCGGGGGGCAGGCTGAGCCTGTGGTTAATTCTTCTTCCTGATGGGAAAATAGAGTGACCTGTGCCTGTCCCGACACCAAGAGCTAGTCTCTCGTTGGTTCCCCGTCTTCCCGTTCATCCTCAGGACAAATTGCAACCTGTACGGAACAGGAGGTTAAAGGTGCTGATGCTCCAAGTAGGGAGATTGCTAGTAAAGCGGCTGGAAAGGCGAACCCGGGCACAAGGAGATGAGAAATGAGGTGCGTTTTAGAAACCTTTCCCCATCACACGGTGTACCATCTTCTGGGTTTCTCATGCATGTTTTCGATGTAGGAAGATGCCCTTGAACCTGGAGATTTGGGACCCATGCGATGGGTACCACGCAGTATTACTTTAAAGGGTCCGCGTTTGCTCACCCAACCTCACCAAACCTCTCAGCCCCAAGAGTGTCCACCCTTATGTCTCATCCAGCTGTGGGTCTAGATATGGTCAATCCAGGTTGCATCACAGCCCCTGAACTCATTGTGTAAGAATTTCTATCTCTTTCACTGTCGTTGTTTCATGGGTTTTTCAAAGTAATTTATTTTCATAATGGGGTTTAGCTGCTTTTCACGGCTGTGCTTATGCCGCTTTACACCCACTTGACACACTAACAGAGAGATATCAATACATAGGTTTTAAGATTATTACTAGTCAGATATATTCTTGTGCGGTGAATAGGGCGTGTTGAGTCCAGTTCTCTGAGCAAGGAGTAGGTCTTGTCTACTACATATTGGGTTTATGGAACGGTATCTGAGCTAATTTGATACCCTTGTTTTATGTATCACCCCACCTCACCTTTCCCGTTAAGCAGCCATAGTGTGTTTTCTGCATGTGTGACTCTGTTCTGTTTTGTAATTCAGTTCAAGTGTAACGGTTTTTACATTCCCTCTATCAGTGATACCTCATGAGAAGTGTCCTTTTCTGTGTGACTTATTTCACTTAGAATCGTCGTACCTAAATCCACTCATCATGCTGCTACTAACCTTATGACATTGATTTCATGGCTGAGTGATATTCCATTGTACATAAGGACCACAACTTCTTTATCCATTTTTCTCCTTCCTGGGATATTGAAGGTGGAATTAAGTGGAGGTCCTTGTCAACAGAGCAGCCCTCAACTTTGGGGTGCTTGTGTCTTGCTGATTTTTCATTTTCCCAATTTATACCCCCATGAGTGGAAGTGCCCTATGCTCTCTAAGCTGTGTTTTTCAGATGTTTCAGGACACACCGTACACTTCTCTAGAGTGGCTGTTGGCAATTTACATCCCGCCCATCAGTGTAGCAAGGCTCCCATTTCTCCATGGCCTGTCCTGCGTTTCTGGTTTTGACACTTTTTTCAGCATGGCCCTTTTGACCGATGGGAAGCGAGACTTCTCTGTAGCGCTGATTTGCCTTTCCAGGTTGCTTGGTTGGCCAAAAAGGGCGTATGCGTTTTTTCCTGAATATATTCAGGAAAAAACGCATACGCCCTTTTTGGCCAAGGGCATCATTGTCAACGTTTTGCCGCTTTTCATGTGCTTTAAAGGCGATTCGTATCTACCTCCTGAAATCTGTTTCATGCAATTCTGCCTTGATTTCAAATCCTCTTCTTTGCCTTCCCTCAATATATTTGTGGACGAGAGTTATCATTTATAACTCTGCAGGTTTGTGAATTGCAGTGCCCTGAACCTCCATTTTACAACTCGCTTTTTTGGGAGCTGGCCGCAAAAGCGCAGGATGGCTTCAGGCCCTGTTCTGGTTCCGGGGGGCAGGCTGAGCCTGTGGTTAATTCTTCTTCCTGATGGGAAAATAGAGTGACCTGTGCCTGTCCCGACACCAAGAGCTAGTCTCTCGTTGGTTCCCCGTCTTCCCGTTCATCCTCAGGACAAATTGCAACCTGTACGGAACAGGAGGTTAAAGGTGCTGATGCTCCAAGTAGGGAGATTGCTAGTAAAGCGGCTGGAATGGCGAACCCGGGCACAAGGAGATGAGAAATGAGGTGCATTTTAGAAACCTTTCCCCATCACACGGTGTACCATCTTCTGGGTTTCTCATGCATGTTTTCGATGTAGGAAGATGCCCTTGAACCTGGAGATTTGGGACCCATGCGATGGGTACCACGCAGTATTACTTTAAAGGGTCTGCGTTGGCTCACCCAACCTCACCAAACCTCTCAGCCCCAAGAGTGTCCACCCTTATGTCTCATCCAGCTATGGGTCTAGATATGGTCAATCCAGGTTGCATCACAGCCCCTGAACTCATTGTGTAAGAATTTCTATCTCTTTCACTGTCGTTGTTTCATGGGTTTTTCAAAGTAATTTATTTTCATAATGGGGTTTAGCTGCTTTTCACGGCTGTGTTTATGCCGCTTTACACCCACTTGACACACTAACAGAGAGATATCAATACATAGGTTTTAAGATTATTACTAGTCAGATATATTCTTGTGCGGTGAATAGGGCGTCTTGAGTCCAGTTCTCTGAGCAAGGAGTAGGTCTTGTCTACTACATATTGGGTTTATGGAACGGTATCTGAGCTAATTTGATACCCTTGTTTTATGTATCACCCCACCTCACCTTTCCCGTTAAGCAGCCATTGTCTGTTTTCTGCATGTGTGACTCTGTTCTGTTTTGTAATTCAGTTCAAGTGTAACGGTTTTTACATTCCCTCTAAAAGTGATACCTTATGAGAAGTGTCCTTTTCTGTGTGACTTATTTCACTTAGAATCGTCGTACCTAAATCCACTCATCATGCTGCTACTAACCTTATGACATTGATTTCATGGCTGAGTGATATTCCATTGTACATAAGGACCACAACTTCTTTATCCATTTTTCTCTTTCCTTGAATATTTAAGGTGGAATGAAGTGGAGGTCCTTGTCAACAGAGCAGCCGTAAACTTTGGGGTGCTTGTGTCTTGCTGATTTTTAATTTTCCCAATTTATACCCCCATGAGTGGAAGTGCCCTATGCTCTCTAAGCTGTGTTTTTCAGATGTTTCAGGACACACCGTACACTTCTCCAGAGTGGCTGTTGGCAATTTACATCCCGCCCATCAGTGTAGCAAGGCTCTCATTTCTCCATGGCCTGTCCTGCATTTCTGGTTTTGACACATTTTTCAGCATGGCCCTTTTGACCGATGGGAAGTGAGACTTCTTTGTAGCGCTGATTTGCCTTTCCAGGTTGCTTGGTTGGCCAAAAAGGGCGTATGCGTTTTTTCCTGAATATATTCAGGAAAAAACGCATACGCCCTTTTTGGCCAAGGGCATCATTGTCAACATTTTGCCGCTTTTCATGTGCTTTAAAGGCGATTCGAATCTACCTCCTGAAATCTGTTTCCTGCAATTCTGCCTTGGTTTAAAATCCTCTTCTTTGCCTTCCCTCAATATATTTGTGGACGAGAGTTATCATTTATAACTCTGCAGGTTTGTGAATTGCAGTGCCCTGAACCTCCATTTTACAACTCGCTTTTTTGGGAGCTGGCCGCAAAAGTGCAGGATGGCTTCAGGCCCTGTTCTGGTTCCGGGGGGCAGGCTGAGCATGTGGTTAATTCTTCTTCCTGATGGGAAAATAGAGTGACCTGTGCCTGTCCCAACACCAAGAGCTAGTCTCTCGTTGGTTCCCCGTCTTCCCGTTCAGCCTCAGGACAAATTGCAACCTGTACGGAACAGGAGGTTAAAGTTGCTGATGCTCCAAGTAGGGAGATTGCTAGTAAAGCGGCTGGAATGGCGAACCCGGGCACAAGGAGATGAGAAATGAGGTGCGTTTTAGAAACCTTTCCCCATCACACGGTGTACTATCTTCTGGGTTTCTCATGCATGTTTTCGATGTAGGAAGATGCCCTTGAAGCTGGAGATTTGGGACCCATGTGATGGGTACCACGCAGTATTACTTTAAAGGGTCTGCGTTTGCTCACCCAACCTCACCAAACCTCTCAGCCCCAAGAGTGTCCACCCTTATGTCTCATCCAGCTGTGGGTCTAGATATGGTCAATCCAGGTTGCATCACAGCCCCTGAACTCATTGTGTAAGAATTTCTATCTCTTTCACTGTCGTTGTTTCATGGGTGTTTCAAAGTAATTTATTTTCATAATGGGGTTTAGCTGCTTTTCACGGCTGTGTTTATGCCGCTTTACACCCACTTGACACACTAACAGAGAGATATCAATATATAGGTTTTAAGATTATTACTAGTCAGATATATTCTTGTGCGGTGAATAGGGCGTGTTGAGTCCAGTTCTCTGAGCAAGGAGTAGGTCTTGTCTACTACATATTGGGTTTATGGAACGGTATCTGAGCTAATTTGATACCCTTGTTTTATGTATCACCCCACCTCACCTTTCCCGTTAAGCAGCCATAGTGTGTTTTCTGCATGTGTGACTCTGTTCTGTTTTGTAATTCAGTTCAAGTGTAACGGTTTTTACATTCCCTCTATCAGTGATACCTCATGAGAAGTGTCCTTTTCTGTGTGACTTATTTCACTTAGAATCGTCGTACCTAAATCCACTCATCATGCTGCTACTAACCTTACGACATTGATTTCATGGCTGAGTGATATTCCATTGTACATAAGGACCACAACTTCTTTATCCATTTTTCTCTTTCCTGGGATATTGAAGGTGGAATGAAGTGGAGGTCCTTGTCAACAGAGCAGCCCTCAACTTTGGGGTGCTTGTGTCTTGCTGATTTTTAATTTTCCCAATTTATACCCCCATGAGTGGAAGTGCCCTATGCTCTCTAAGCTGTGTTTTTCAGATGTTTCAGGACACACCGTACACTTCTCCAGAGTGGCTGTTGGCAATTTACATCCCGCCCATCAGTGTAGCAAGGCTCCCATTTCTCCATGGCCTGTCCTGCATTTCTGGTTTTGACACTTTTTTCAGCATGGCCCTTTTGACCGATGGGAAGCGAGACTTCTCTGTAGCGCTGATTTGCCTTTCCAGGTTGCTTGGTTGGCCAAAAAGGGCGTATGCGTTTTTTCCTGAATATATTCAGGAAAAAACGCATACGCCCTTTTTGGCCAAGGGCATCATTGTCAACGTTTTGCCGCTTTTCATGTGCTTTAAAGGCGATTCGTATCTACCTCCTGAAATCTGTTTCGTGCAATTCTGCCTTGATTTCAAATCCTCTTCTTTGCCTTCCCTCAATATATTTGTGGACGAGAGTTATCATTTATAACTCTGCAGGTTTGTGAATTGCAGTGCCCTGAACCTCCATTTTACAACTCGCTTTTTTGGGAGCTGGCCGCAAAAGCGCAGGATGGCTTCAGGCCCTGTTCTGGTTCCGGGGGGCAGGCTGAGCCTGTGGTTAATTCTTCTTCCTGATGGGAAAATAGAGTGACCTGTGCCTGTCCCGACACCAAGAGCTAGTCTCTCGTTGGTTCCCCGTCTTCCCGTTCATCCTCAGGACAAATTGCAACCTGTACGGAACAGGAGGTTAAAGGTGCTGATGCTCCAAGTAGGGAGATTGCTAGTAAAGCGGCTGGAATGGCGAACCCGGGCACAAGGAGATGAGAAATGAGGTGCATTTTAGAAACCTTTCCCCATCACACGGTGTACCATCTTCTGGGTTTCTCATGCATGTTTTCGATGTAGGAAGATGCCCTTGAACCTGGAGATTTGGGACCCATGCGATGGGTACCACGCAGTATTACTTTAAAGGGTCTGCGTTTGCTCACCCAACCTCACCAAACCTCTCAGCCCCAAGAGTGTCCACCCTTATGTCTCATCCAGCTGTGGGTCTAGATATGGTCAATCCAGGTTGCATCACAGCCCCTGAACTCATTGTGTAAGAATTTCTATCTCTTTCACTGTCGTTGTTTCATGGGTTTTTCAAAGTAATTTATTTTCATAATGGGGTTTAGCTGCTTTTCACGGCTGTGTTTATGCCGCTTTACACCCACTTGACACACTAACAGAGAGATATCAATACATAGGTTTTAAGATTATTACTAGTCAGATATATTCTTGTGCGGTGAATAGGGCGTCTTGAGTCCAGTTCTCTGAGCAAGGAGTAGGTCTTGTCTACTACATATTGGGTTTATGGAACGGTATCTGAGCTAATTTGATACCCTTGTTTTATGTATCACCCCACCTCACCTTTCCCGTTAAGCAGCCATTGTCTGTTTTCTGCATGTGTGACTCTGTTCTGTTTTGTAATTCAGTTCAAGTGTAACGGTTTTTACATTCCCTCTAAAAGTGATACCTTATGAGAAGTGTCCTTTTCTGTGTGACTTATTTCACTTAGAATCGTCGTACCTAAATCCACTCATCATGCTGCTACTAACCTTATGACATTGATTTCATGGCTGAGTGATATTCCATTGTACATAAGGACCACAACTTCTTTATCCATTTTTCTCTTTCCTTGGATATTTAAGGTGGAATGAAGTGGAGGTCCTTGTCAACAGAGCAGCCCTAAACTTTGGGGTGCTTGTGTCTTGCTGATTTTTAATTTTCCCAATTTATACCCCCATAAGTGGAAGTGCCCTATGCTCTCTAAGCTGTGTTTTTCAGATGTTTCAGGACACACCGTACACTTCTCCAGAGTGGCTGTTGGCAATTTACATCCCGCCCATCAGTGTAGCAAGGCTCTCATTTCTCCATGGCCTGTCCTGCATTTCTGGTTTTGACACATTTTTCAGCATGGCCCTTTTGACCGATGGGAAGTGAGACTTTTTTGTAGTGCTGATTTGCTTTTCCAGGTTGCTTGGTTGGCCAAAAAGGGCGTATGCGTTTTTTCCTGAATATATTCAGGAAAAAACGCATACGCCCTTTTTGGCCAAGGGCATCATTGTCAACATTTTGCCGCTTTTCATGTGCTTTAAAGGCGATTCGAATCTACCTCCTGAAATCTGTTTCCTGCAATTCTGCCTTGATTTAAAATCCTCTTCTTTGCCTTCCCTCAATATATTTGTGGACGAGAGTTATCATTTATAACTCTGCAGGTTTGTGAATTGCAGTGCCCTGAACCTCCATTTTACAACTCGCTTTTTTGGGAGCTGGCCGCAAAAGTGCAGGATGGCTTCAGGCCCTGTTCTGGTTCCGGGGGTCAGGCTGAGCATGTGGTTAATTCTTCTTCCTGATGGGAAAATAGAGTGACCTGTGCCTGTCCCAACACCAAGAGCTAGTCTCTCGTTGGTTCCCCGTCTTCCCGTTCAGCCTCAGGACAAATTGCAACCTGTACGGAACAGGAGGTTAAAGATGCTGATGCTCCAAGTAGGGAGATTGCTAGTAAAGCGGCTGGAATGGCGAACCCGGGCACAAGGAGATGAGAAATGAGGTGCGTTTTAGAAACCTTTCCCCATCACACGGTGTACTATCTTCTGGGTTTCTCATGCATGTTTTCGATGTAGGAAGATGCCCTTGAAGCTGGAGATTTGGGACCCATGTGATGGGTACCACGCAGTATTACTTTAAAGGGTCTGCGTTTGCTCACCCAACCTCACCAAACCTCTCAGCCCCAAGAGTGTCCACCCTTATGTCTCATCCAGCTGTGGGTCTAGATATGGTCAATCCAGGTTGCATCACAGCCCCTGAATGCATTGTGTAAGAATTTCTCTCTCTTTCACTGTCGTTGTTTCATGGGTTTTTCAAAGTAATTTATTTTCATAATGGGGTTTAGCTGCTTTTCACTGCTGTGTTTATGCCGCTTTACACCCACTTGACACACTAACAGAGAGATATCAATACATAGGTTTTAAGATTATTACTAGTCAGATATATTCTTGTGCGGTGAATAGGGCGTGTTGAGTCCAGTTCTCTGAGCAAGGAGTAGGTCTTGTCTACTACATATTGGGTTTATGGAACGGTATCTGAGCTAATTTGATACCCTTGTTTTATGTATCACCCCACCTCACCTTTCCCGTTAAGCAGCCATAGTGTGTTTTCTGCATGTGTGACTCTGTTCTGTTTTGTAATTCAGTTCAAGTGTAACGGTTTTTACATTCCCTCTATCAGTGATACCTTATGAGAAGTGTCCTTTTCTGTGTGACTTATTTCACTTAGAATCGTCGTACCTAAATCCACTCATCATGCTGCTACTAACCTTATGACATTGATTTCATGGCTGAGTGATATTCCATTGTACATAAGGACCACAACTTCTTTATCCATTTTTCTCTTTCCTGGGATATTGAAGGTGGAATGAAGTGGAGGTCCTTGTCAACAGAGCAGCCCTCAACTTTGGGGTGCTTGTGTCTTGCTGATTTTTCATTTTCCCAATTTATTCCCCCATGAGTGGAAGTGCCCTATGCTCTCTAAGCTGTGTTTTTCAGATGTTTCAGGACACACCGTACACTTCTCCAGAGTGGCTGTTGGCAATTTACATCCCGCCCATCAGTGTAGCAAGGCTCCCATTTCTCCATGGCCTGTCCTGCATTTCTGGTTTTGACACTTTTTTCAGCATGGCCCTTTTGACCGATGGGAAGCGAGACTTCTCTGTAGCGCTGATTTGCCTTTCCAGGTTGCTTGGTTGGCCAAAAAGGGCGTATGCGTTTTTTCCTGAATATATTCAGGAAAAAACGCATACGCCCTTTTTGGCCAAGGGCATCATTGTCAACGTTTTGCCGCTTTTCATGTGCTTTAAAGGCGATTCGTATCTACCTCCTGAAATCTGTATCGTGCAATTCTGCCTTGAATTCAAATCCTCTTCTTTGCCTTCCCTCAATATATTTGTGGACGAGAGTTATTATTTATAACTCTGCAGGTTTGTGAATTGCAGTGCCGTGAACCTCCATTTTACAACTCGCTTTTTTGGGAGCTGGCCGCAAAAGCACAGGATGGCTTCAGGCCCTGTTCTGGTTCCGGGGGGCAGGCTGAGCCTGTGGTTAAGTCTTCTTCCTGATGGGAAAATAGAGTGACCTGTGCCTGTCCCGACACCAAGAGCTAGTCTCTTGTTGGTTCCCCGTCTTCCCGTTCATCCTCAGGACAAATTGCAACCTGTACGGAACAGGAGGTTAAAGGTGCTGATGCTCCAAGTAGGGAGATTGCTAGTAAAGCGGCTGAAATGGCGAACCCGGGCACAAGGAGATGAGAAATGAGGTGCATTTTAGAAACCTTTCCCCATCACACGGTGTACCATCTTCTGGGTTTCTCATGCATGTTTTCGATGTAGGAAGATGCTCTTGAAGCTGGAGATTTGGGACCCATGCGACGGGTACCACGAAGTATTACTTTAAAGGGTCTGCGTTTGCTCACCCAACCTCACCAAACCTCTCAGCCCCAAGAGTGTCCACCCTTATGTCTCATCCAGCTGTGGGTCTAGATATGGTCAATCCAGGTTGCATCACAGCCCCTGAACGCATTGTGTAAGAATTTCTCTCTCTTTCACTGTCGTTGTTTCATGGGTTTTTCAAAGTAATTTATTTTCATAATGGGGTTTAGCTGCTTTTCACTGCTGTGTTTATGCCGCTTTACACCCACTTGACACACTAACAGAGAGATATCAATACATAGGTTTTAAGATTATTACTATTCAAATATATTCTTGTGCGGTGAATAGGGCGTGTTGAGTCCAGTTCTCTGAGCAAGGAGTAGGTCTTGTCTATTACATATTGGGTTTATGGAACGGTATCTGAGCTAATTTGATACCCTTGTTTTATGCATCACCCCACCTCACCTTTCCCGTTAAGCAGCCATAGTCTGTTTTCTGCATGTGTGACTCTGTTCTGTTTTGTAATTCAGTTCAAGTGTAACGGTTTTTACATTCCCTCTATCAGTGATACCTTATGAGAAGTGTCCTTTTCTGTGTGACTTATTTCACTTAGAATCGTCGTACCTAAATCCACTCATCATGCTGCTACTAACCTTATGACATTGATTTCATGGCTGAGTGATATTCCATTGTACATAAGGACCACAACTTCTTTATCCATTTTTCTCTTTCCTGGGATATTGAAGGTGGAATGAAGTGGAGGTCCTTGTCAACAGAGCAGCCCTCAACTTTGGGGTGCTTGTGTCTTGCTGATTTTTAATTTTCCCAATTTATACCCCCATGAGTGGAAGTGCCCTATGCTCTCTAAGCTGTGTTTTTTCGATGTTTCAGGACTCACCGTATACTTCTCCAGAGTGGCTGTTGGCAATTTACATCCCGCCCATCAGTGTAGCAAGGCTCCCATTTCTCCATGGCCTGTCCTGCATTTCTGGATTTGACACTTTTTTCAGCATGGCCCTTTTGACCGATGGGAAGCGAGACTTCTCTGTAGCGCTGATTTGCCTTTCCAGGTTGCTTGGTTGGCCAAAAAGGGCGTATGCGTTTTTTCCTGAATATATTCAGGAAAAAACGCATACGCCCTTTTTGGCCAAGGGCATCATTGTCAACGTTTTGCCGCTTTTCATGTGCTTTAAAGGCGATTCGTATCTACCTCCTGAAATCTGTTTCGTGCAATTCTGCCTTGAATTCAAATCCTCTTCTTTGCCTTCCCTCAATATATTTGTGGATGAGAGTTATCATTTATAACTCTGCAGGTTTGTGAATTGCAGTGCCCTGAACCTCCATTTTACAACTCGCTTTTTTGGGAGCTGGCCGCAAAAGCACAGGATGGCTTCAGGCCCTGTTCTGGTTCCGGGGGGCAGGCTGAGCCTGTGGTTAATTCTTCTTCCTGATGGGAAAATAGAGTGACCTGTGCCTGTCCCGACACCAAGAGCTAGTCTCTCGTTGGTTCCCCGTCTTCCCGTTCATCCTCAGGACAAATTGCAACCTGTACGGAACAGGAGGTTAAAGGTGCTGATGCTCCAAGTAGGGAGATTGCTAGTAAAGCGGCTGGAATGGCGAACCCGGGCACAAGGAGATGAGAAATGAGGTGCATTTTAGAAACCTTTCCCCATCACACGGTGTACCATCTTCTGGGTTTCTCATGCATGTTTTCGAAGTAGGAAGATGCCCTTGAACCTGGAGATTTGGGACCCATGCGATGGGTACCACGCAGTATTACTTTAAAGGGTCTGCGTTTGCTCACCCAACCTCACCAAACCTCTCAGCCCCAAGAGTGTCCACCCTTATGTCTCATCCAGCTGTGGGTCTAGATATGGTCAATCCAGGTTGCATCACAGCCCCTGAACTCATTGTGTAAGAATTTCTATCTCTTTCACTGTCGTTGTTTCATGGGTTTTTCAAAGTAATTTATTTTCATAATGGGGTTTAGCTGCTTTTCACGGCTGTGTTTATGCCGCTTTACACCCACTTGACACACTAACAGAGAGATATCAATACATAGGTTTTAAGATTATTACTAGTCAGATATATTCTTGTGCGGTGAATAGGGCGTGTTGAGTCCAGTTCTCTGAGCAAGGAGTAGGTCTTGTCTATTACATATTGGGTTTATGGAACGGTATCTGAGCTAATTTGATACCCTTGTTTTATGTATCACCCCACCTCACCTTTCCCGTTAAGCAGCCACTGTCTCTTTTCTGCATGTGTGACTCTGTTCTGTTTTGTAATTCAGTTCAAGTGTAACGGTTTTTACATTCCCTCTAAAAGTGATACCTTATGAGAAGTGTCCTTTTCTGTGTGACTTATTTCACTTAGAATCGTCGTACCTAAATCCACTCATCATGCTGCTACTAACCTTATGACATTGATTTCATGGCTGAGTGATATTCCATTGTACATAAGGACCACAACTTCTTTATCCATTTTTCTCTTTCCTGGGATATTTAAGGTGGAATGAAGTGGAGGTCCTTGTCAACAGAGCAGCCCTCAACTTTGGGGTGCTTGTGTCTTGCTGATTTTTCATTTTCCCAATTTATACCCCCATGAGTGGAAGTGCCCTATGCTCTCTAAGCTGTGTTTTTCAGATGTTTCAGGACACACCGTACACTTCTCCAGAGTGGCTGTTGGCAATTTACATCCCGCCCATCAGTGTAGCAAGGCTCCCATTTCTCCATGGCCTGTCCTGCATTTCTGGTTTTGACACTTTTTTCAGCATGGCCCTTTTGACCGATGGGAAGCGAGACTTCTCTGTAGCGCTGATTTGCCTTTCCAGGTTGCTTGGTTGGCCAAAAAGGGCGTATGCGTTTTTTCCTGAATATATTCAGGAAAAAACGCATACGCCCTTTTTGGCCAAGGGCATCATTGTCAACGTTTTGCCGCTTTTCATGTGCTTTAAAGGCGATTCGTATCTACCTCCTGAAATCTGTTTCGTGCAATTCTGCCTTGATTTCAAATCCTCTTCTTTGCCTTCCCTCAATATATTTGTGGACGAGAGTTATCATTTATAACTCTGCAGGTTTGTGAATTGCAGTGCCCTGAACCTCCATTTTACAACTCGCTTTTTTGGGAGCTGGCCGCAAAAGCGCAGGATGGCTTCAGGCCCTGTTCTGGTTCCGGGGGGCAGGCTGAGCATGTGGTTAATTCTTCTTCCTGATGGGGAAATAGAGTGACCTGTGCCTGTCCCAACACCAAGAGCTAGTCTCTCGTTGGTTCCCCGTCTTCCCGTTCATCCTCAGGACAAATTGCAACCTGTACGGAACAGGAGGTTAAAGTTGCTGATGCTCCAAGTAGGGAGATTGCTAGTAAAGCGGCTGGAATGGCGAACCCGGGCACAAGGAGATGAGAAATGAGGTGCGTTTTAGAAACCTTTCCCCATCACACGGTGTACTATCTTCTGGGTTTCTCATGCATGTTTTCGATGTAGGAAGATGCCCTTGAAGCTGGAGATTTGGGACCCATGTGACGGGTACCACGCAGTATTACTTTAAAGGGTCTGCGTTTGCTCACCCAACCTCACCAAACCTCTCAGCCCCAAGAGTGTCCACCCTTATGTCTCATCCAGCTGTGGGTCTAGATATGGTCAATCCAGGTTGCATCACAGCCCCTGAACGCATTGTGTAAGAATTTCTCTCTCTTTCACTGTCGTTGTTTCATGGGTTTTTCAAAGTAATTTATTTTCATAATGGGGTTTAGCTGCTTTTCACTGCTGTGTTTATGCCGCTTTACACCCACTTGACACACTAACAGAGAGATATCAATACATAGGTTTTAAGATTATTACTAGTCAGATATATTCTTGTGCGGTGAATAGGGCGTGTTGAGTCCAGTTCTCTGAGCAAGGAGTAGGTCTTGTCTACTACATATTGGGTTTATGGAACGGTATCTGAGCTAATTTGATACCCTTGTTTTATGCATCACCCCACCTCACCTTTCCCGTTAAGCAGCCATAGTGTGTTTTCTGCATGTGTGACTCTGTTCTGTTTTGTAATTCAGTTCAAGTGTAACAGTTTTTACATTCCCTCTATCAGTGATACCTTATGAGAAGTGTCCTTTTCTGTGTGACTTATTTCACTTAGAATCGTCGTACCTAAATCCACTCATCATGCTGCTACTAACCTTATGACATTGATTTCATGGCTGAGTGATATTCCATTGTACATAAGGACCACAACTTCTTTATCCATTTTTCTCTTTCCTGGGATATTTAAGGTGGAATGAAGTGGAGGTCCTTGTCAACAGAGCAGCCTTCAACTTTGGGGTGCTTGTGTCTTGCTGATTTTTCATTTTCCCAATTTATACCCCCATGAGTGGAAGTGCCCTATGCTCTCTAAGCTGTGTTTTTCAGATGTTTCAGGACACACCGTACACTTCTCCAGAGTGGCTGTTGGCAATTTACATCCCGCCCATCAGTGTAGCAAGGCTCCCATTTCTCCATGGCCTGTCCTGCATTTCTGCTTTTGACACTTTTTTCAGCATGGCCCTTTTGACCGATGGGAAGCGAGACTTCTCTGTAGCGCTGATTTGCCTTTCCAGGTTGCTTGGTTGGCCAAAAAGGGCGTATGCGTTTTTTCCTGAATATATTCAGGAAAAAACGCATACGCCCTTTTTGGCCAAGGGCATCATTGTCAACGTTTTGCCGCTTTTCATGTGCTTTAAAGGCGATTCGTATCTACCTCCTGAAATCTGTTTCGTGCAATTCTGCCTTGATTTCAAATCCTCTTCTTTGCCTTCCCTCAATATATTTGTGGACGAGAGTTATCATTTATAACTCTGCAGGTTTGTGAATTGCAGTGCCCTGAACCTCCATTTTACAACTCGCTTTTTTGGGAGCTGGCCGCAAAAGCGCAGGATGGCTTCAGGCCCTGTTCTGGTTCCGGGGGGCAGGCTGAGCCTCTGGTTAATTCTTCTTTCTGATGGGAAAATAGAGTGACCTGTGCCTGTCCCGACACCAAGAGCTAGTCTCTCGTTGGTTCCCCGTCTTCCCGTTCATCCTCAGGACAAATTGCAACCTGTACGGAACAGGAGGTTAAAGGTGCTGATGCTCCAAGTAGGGAGATTGCTAGTAAAGCGGCTGGAATGGCGAACCCGGGCACAAGGAGATGAGAAATGAGGTGCGTTTTAGAAACCTTTCCCCATCACACGGTGTACTATCTTCTGGGTTTCTCATGCATGTTTTCGATGTAGGAAGATGCCCTTGAAGCTGGAGATTTGGGACCCATGTGACGGGTACCACGCAGTATTACTTTAAAGGGTCTGCGTTTGCTCACCCAACCTCACCAAACCTCTCAGCCCCAAGAGTGTCCACCCTTATGTCTCATCCAGCTGTGGGTCTAGATATGGTCAATCCAGGTTGCATCACAGCCCCTGAACGCATTGTGTAAGAATTTCTCTCTCTTTCACTGTCGTTGTTTCATGGGTTTTTCAAAGTAATTTATTTTCATAATGGGGTTTAGCTGCTTTTCACTGCTGTGTTTATGCCGCTTTACACCCACTTGACACACTAACAGAGAGATATCAATACATAGGTTTTAAGATTATTACTAGTCAGATATATTCTTGTGCGGTGAATAGGGCGTGTTGAGTCCAGTTCTCTGAGCAAGGAGTAGGTCTTGTCTACTACATATTGGGTTTATGGAACGGTATCTGAGCTAATTTGATACCCTTGTTTTATGCATCACCCCACCTCACCTTTCCCGTTAAGCAGCCATAGTGTGTTTTCTGCATGTGTGACTCTGTTCTGTTTTGTAATTCAGTTCAAGTGTAACAGTTTTTACATTCCCTCTATCAGTGATACCTTATGAGAAGTGTCCTTTTCTGTGTGACTTATTTCACTTAGAATCGTCGTACCTAAATCCACTCATCATGCTGCTACTAACCTTATGACATTGATTTCATGGCTGAGTGATATTCCATTGTACATAAGGACCACAACTTCTTTATCCATTTTTCTCTTTCCTGGGATATTTAAGGTGGAATGAAGTGGAGGTCCTTGTCAACAGAGCAGCCCTCAACTTTGGGATGCTTGTGTCTTGCTGATTTTTCATTTTCCCAATTTATACCCCCATGAGTGGAAGTGCCCTATGCTCTCTAAGCTGTGTTTTTCAGATGTTTCAGGACACACCGTACACTTCTCCAGAGTGGCTGTTGGCAATTTACATCCCGCCCATCAGTGTAGCAAGGCTCCCATTTCTCCATGGCCTGTCCTGCATTTCTGGTTTTGACACTTTTTTCAGCATGGCCCTTTTGACCGATGGGAACCGAGACTTCTCTGTAGCGCTGATTTGCCTTTCCAGGTTGCTTGGTTGGCCAAAAAGGGCGTATGCGTTTTTTCCTGAATATATTCAGGAAAAAACGCATACGCCCTTTTTGGCCAAGGGCATCATTGTCAACGTTTTGCCGCTTTTCATGTGCTTTAAAGGCGATTCGTATCTACCTCCTGAAATCTGTTTCGTGCAATTCTGCCTTGATTTCAAATCCTCTTCTTTGCCTTCCCTCAATATATTTGTGGACGAGAGTTATCATTTATAACTCTGCAGGTTTGTGAATTGCAGTGCCCTGAACCTCCATTTTACAACTCGCTTTTTTGGGAGCTGGCCGCAAAAGCGCAGGATGGCTTCAGGCCCTGTTCTGGTTCCGGGGGGCAGGCTGAGCCTGTGGTTAATTCTTCTTCCTGATGGGAAAATAGAGTGACCTGTGCCTGTCCCGACACCAAGAGCTAGTCTCTCGTTGGTTCCCCGTCTTCCCGTTCATCCTCAGGACAAATTGCAACCTGTACGGAACAGGAGGTTAAAGGTGCTGATGCTCCAAGTAGGGAGATTGCTAGTAAAGCGGCTGGAATGGCGAACCCGGGCACAAGGAGATGAGAAATGAGGTGCGTTTTAGAAACCTTTCCCCATCACACGGTTTACCATCTTCTGGGTTTCTCATGCATGTTTTCGATGTAGGAAGATGCCCTTGAAGCTGGAGATTTGGGACCCATGCGACGGGTACCACGAAGTATTACTTTAAAGGGTCTGCGTTTGCTCACCCAACCTCACCAAACCTCTCAGCCCCAAGTGTGTCCACCCTTATGTCTCATCCAGCTGTGGGTCTAGATATGGTCAATCCAGGTTGCATCACAGCCCCTGAACGCATTGTGTAAGAATTTCTCTCTCTTTCACTGTCGTTGTTTCATGGGTTTTTCAAAGTAATTTATTTTCATAATGGGGTTTAGCTGCTTTTCACTGCTGTGTTTATGCCGCTTTACACCCACTTGACACACTAACAGAGAGATATCAATACATAGGTTTTAAGATTATTACTAGTCAGATATATTCTTGTGCGGTGAATAGGGCGTGTTGAGTCCAGTTCTCTGAGCAAGGAGTAGGTCTTGTCTATTACATATTGGGTTTATGGAACGGTATCTGAGCTAATTTGATACCCTTGTTTTATGCATCACCCCACCTCACCTTTCCCGTTAAGCAGCCATAGTCTGTTTTCTGCATGTGTGACTCTGTTCTGTTTTGTAATTCAGTTCAAGTGTAACGGTTTTTACATTCCCTCTATCAGTGATACCTTATGAGAAGTGTCCTTTTCTGTGTGACTTATTTCACTTAGAATCGTCGTACCTAAATCCACTCATCATGCTGCTACTAACCTTATGACATTGATTTCATGGCTGAGTGATATTCCATTGTACATGAGGACCACAACTTCTTTATCCATTTTTCTCCCTCCTGGGATATTGAAGGTGGAATGAAGTGGAGGTCCTTGTCAACAGAGCAGCCCTCAACTTTGGGGTGCTTGTGTCTTGCTGATTTTTAATTTTCCCAATTTATACCCACATGAGTGGAAGTGCCCTATGCTCTCTAAGCTGTGTTTTTCAGATGTTTCAGGACACACCGTACACTTCTCCAGAGTGGCTGTTGGCAATTTACATCCCGCCCATCAGTGTAGCAAGGCTCCCATTTCTCCATGGCCTGTCCTGCATTTCTGGTTTTGACACTTTTTTCAGCATGGCCCTTTTGACCGATGGGAAGCGAGACTTCTCTGTAGCGCTGATTTGCCTTTCCAGGTTGCTTGGTTGGCCAAAAAGGGCGTATGCGTTTTTTCCTGAATATATTCAGGAAAAAACGCATACGCCCTTTTTGGCCAAGGGCATCATTGTCAACGTTTTGCCGCTTTTCATGTGCTTTAAAGGCGATTCGTATCTACCTCCTGAAATCTGTTTCGTGCAATTCTGCCTTGATTTCAAATCCTCTTCTTTGCCTTCCCTCAATATATTTGTGGACGAGAGTTATCATTTATAACTCTGCAGGTTTGTGAATTGCAGTGCCCTGAACCTCCATTTTACAACTCGCTTTTTTGGGAGCTGGCTGCAAAAGCGCAGGATGGCTTCAGGCCCTGTTCTGGTTCCGGGGGGCAGGCTGAGCCTGTGGTTAATTCTTTTTCCTGATGGGAAAATAGAGTGACCTGTGCCTGTCCCAACACCAAGAGCTAGTCTCTCGTTGGTTCCCCGTCTTCCCGTTCATCCTCAGGACAAATTGCAACCTGTATGGAACAGGAGGTTAAAGGTGCTGATGCTCCAAGTAGGGAGATTGCTAGTAAAGCGGCTGGAATGGCGAACCCGGGCACAAGGAGATTAGAAATGAGGTGCGTTTTAGAAACCTTTCCCCATCACACGGTGTACTATCTTCTGGGTTTCTCATGCATGTTTTCGATGTAGGAAGATGCCCTTGAAGCTGGAGATTTGGGACCCATGTGATGGGTACCACGCAGTATTACTGTAAAGGGTCTGCGTTTGCTCACCCAACCTCACCAAACCTCTCAGCCCCAAGAGTGTCCACCCTTATGTCTCATCCAGCTGTGGGTCTAGATATGGTCAATCCAGGTTGCATCACAGCCCCTGAACGCATTGTGTACGAATTTCTATCTCTTTCACTGTCGTTGTTTCATGGGTTTTTCAAAGTAATTTATTTTCATAATGGGGTTTAGCTGCTTTTCACGGCTGTGTTTATGCCGCTTTACACCCACTTGACACACTAACAGAGAGATATCAATACATAGGTTTTAAGTTTATTACTAGTCAGATATATTCTTGTGCGGTGAATAGGGCGTGTTGAGTCCAGTTCTCTGAGCAAGGAGTAGGTCTTGTCTACTACATATTGGGTTTATGGAACGGTATCTGAGCTAATTTGATACCCTTGTTTTATGTATCACCCCACCTCACCTTTCCCGTTAAGCAGCCATAGTGTGTTTTCTGCATGTGTGACTCTGTTCTGTTTTGTAATTCAGTTCAAGTGTAACGGTTTTTACATTCCCTCTATCAGTGATACCTCATGAGAAGTGTCCTTTTCTGTGTGACTTATTTCACTTAGAATCGTCGTACCTAAATCCACTCATCATGCTGCTACTAACCTTATGACATTGATTTCATGGCTGAGTGATATTCCATTGTACATAAGGACCACAACTTCTTTATCCATTTTTCTCTTTCCTGGGATATTGAAGGTGGAATGAAGTGGAGGTCCTTGTCAACAGAGCAGCCCTCAACTTTGGGGTGCTTGTGTCTTGCTGATTTTTCATTTTCCCAATTTATACCCCCATGAGTGGAAGTGCCCTATGCTCTCTAAGCTGTGTTTTTCAGATGTTTCAGGACACACCGTACACTTCTCCAGAGTGGCTGTTGGCAATTTACATCCCGCCCATCAGTGTAGCAAGGCTCCCATTTCTCCATGGCCTGTCCTGCATTTCTGGTTTTGACACTTTTTTCAGCATGGCCCTTTTGACCGATGGGAAGCGAGACTTCTCTGTAGCGCTGATTTCCCTTTCCAGGTTGCTTGGTTGGCCAAAAAGGGCGTATGCGTTTTTTCCTGAATATATTCAGGAAAAAACGCATACGCTCTTTTTGGCCAAGGGCATCATTGTCAACGTTTTGCCGCTTTTCATGTGCTTTAAAGGCGATTCGTATCTACCTCCTGAAATCTGTTTCGTGCAATTCTGTCTTGATTTCAAATCCTCTTCTTTGCCTTCCCTCAATATATTTGTGGACGATAGTTATCATTTATAACTCTGCAGGTTTGTGAATTGCAGTGTCCTGAACCTCCATTTTACAACTCGCTTTTTTGGGAGCTGGCCGCAAAAGCGCAGGATGGCTTCAGGCCCTGTTCTGGTTCCGGGGGGCAGGGTGAGCCTGTGGTTAATTCTTCTTCCTGATGGGAAAATAGAGTGACCTGTGCCTGTCCCGACACCAAGAGCTAGTCTCTCGTTGGTTCCCCGTCTTCCCGTTCATCCTCAGGACAAATTGCAACCTGTACGGAACAGGAGGTTAAAGGTGCTGATGCTCCAAGTAGGGAGATTGCTAGTAAAGCGGCTGGAATGGCGAACCCGGGCACAAGGAGATGAGAAATGAGGTGCATTTTAGAAACCTTTCCCCATCACACGGTGTACCATCTTCTGGGTTTCTCAAGCATGTTTTCGATGTAGGAAGATGCCCTTGAACCTGGAGATTTGGGACCCATGCGATGGGTACCACGAAGTATTACTTTAAAGGGTCTGCGTTTGCTCACCCAACCTCACCAAACCTCTCAGCCCCAAGAGTGTCCACCCTTATGTCTCATCCAGCTGTGGGTCTAGATATGGTCAATCCAGGTTGCATCACAGCCCCTGAACTCATTGTGTAAGAATTTCTATCTCTTTCACTTTCGTTGTTTCATGGGTTTTTCAAAGTAATTTATTTTCATAATGGGGTTTAGCTGCTTTTCACGGCTGTGTTTATGCCGCTTTACACCCACTTGACCCACTAACAGAGAGATATCAATACATAGGTTTTAAGATTATTACTAGTCAGATATATTCTTGTGCGGTGAATAGGGCGTCTTGAGTCCAGTTCTCTGAGCAAGGAGTAGGTCTTGTCTACTACATATTGGGTTTATGGAACGGTATCTGAGCTAATTTGATACCCTTGTTTTATGTATCACCCCACCTCACCTTTCCCGTTAAGCAGCCATTGTCTGTTTTCTGCATGTGTGACTCTGTTCTGTTTTGTAATTCAGTTCAAGTGTAACGGTTTTTACATTCCCTCTAAAAGTGATACCTTATGAGAAGTGTCCTTTTCTGTGTGACTTATTTTACTTAGAATCGTCGTACCTAAATCCACTCATCATGCTGCTACTAACCTTATGACATTGATTTCATGGCTGAGTGATATTCCATTGTACATAAGGACCACAACTTCTTTATCCATTTTTCTCTTTCCTTGGATATTTAAGGTGGAATGAAGTGGAGGTCCTTGTCAACAGAGCAGCCCTAAACTTTGGGGTGCTTGTGTCTTGCTGATTTTTCATTTTCCCAATTTATACCCCCATAAGTGGAAGTGCCCTATGCTCTCTAAGCTGTGTTTTTCAGATGTTTCAGGACACACCGTACACTTCTCCAGAGTGGCTGTTGGCAATTTACATCCCGCCCATCAGTGTAGCAAGGCTCTCATTTCTCCATGGCCTGTCCTGCATTTCTGGTTTTGACACATTTTTCAGCATGGCCCTTTTGACCGATGGGAAGTGAGACTTCTTTGTAGCGCTGATTTGCCTTTCCAGGTTGCTTGGTTGGCCAAAAAGGGCGTATGCGTTTTTTCCTGAATATATTCAGGAAAAAACGCATACGCCCTTTTTGGACAAGGGCATCATTGTCCACATTTTGCCGCTTTTCATGTGCTTTAAAGGCGATTCGAATCTACCTCCTGAAATCTGTTTCCTGCAATTCTGCCTTGATTTAAAATCCTCTTCTGTGCCTTCCCTCAATATATTTGTGGACGAGAGTTATTATTTATAACTCTGCAGGTTTGTGAATTGCAGTGCCCTGAACCTCCATTTTACAACTCGCTTTTTTGGGAGCTGGCCGCAAAAGCGCTGGATGGCTTCAGGCCCTGTTCTGGTTCTGGGGGGCAGGCTGAGCCTGTGGTTAATTCTTCTTCCTGATGGGAAAATAGAGTGACCTGTGCCTGTCCCGACACCAAGAGCTAGTCTCTCGTTGGTTCCCCGTCTTCCCGTTCATCCTCAGGACAAATTGCAACCTGTACGGAACAGGAGGTTAAAGGTGCTGATGCTCCAAGTAGGGAGATTGCTAGTAAAGCGGCTGGAATGGCGAACCCGGGCACAAGGAGATGAGAAATGAGGTGCATTTTAGAAACCGTTCCCCATCACACGGTGTACCATCTTCTGGGTTTCTCATGCAAGTTTTCGATGTAGGAAGATGCCCTTGAAGCTGGAGATTTGGGACCCATGCGACGGGTACCACGAAGTATTACTTTAAAGGGTCTGCGTTTGCTCACCCAACCTCACCAAACCTCTCAGCCCCAAGAGTGTCCACCCTTATGTCTCATCCAGCTGTGGGTCTAGATATGGTCAATCCAGGTTGCATCACAGCCCCTGAACGCATTGTGTAAGAATTTCTCTCTTTCACTGTCGTTGTTTCATGGGTTTTTCAAAGTAATTTATTTTCATAATGGGGTTTAGCTGCTTTTCACTGCTGTGTTTATGCAGCTTTACACCCACTTGACACACTAACAGAGAGATATCAATACATAGGTTTTAAGATTATTACTAGTCAGATATATTCTTGTGCGGTGAATAGGGCGTGTTGAGTCCAGTTCTCTGAGCAAGGAGTAGGTCTTGTCTATTACATATTGGGTTTATGGAACGGTATCTGAGCTAATTTGATACCCTTGTTTTATGCATCACCCCACCTCACCTTTCCCGTTAAGCAGCCATAGTCTGTTTTCTGCATGTGTGACTCTGTTCTGTTTTGTAATTCAGTTCAAGTGTAACGGTTTTTACATTCCCTCTATCAGTGATACCTTATGAGAAGTGTCCTTTTCTGTGTGACTTATTTCACTTAGAATCGTCGTACCTAAATCCACTCATCATGCTGCTACTAACCTTATGACATTGATTTCATGGCTGAGTGATATTCCATTGTACATAAGGACCACAACTTCTTTATCCATTTTTCTCTTTCCTGGGATATTGAAGGTGGAATGAAGTGGAGGTCCTTGTCAACAGAGCAGCCCTAAACTTTGGGGTGCTTGTGTCTTGCTGATTTTTAATTTTCCCAATTTATACCCACATGAGTGGAAGTGCCCTATGCTCTCTAAGCTGTGTTTTTCAGATGTTTCAGGACACACCGTACACTTCTCCAGAGTGGCTGTTGGCAATTTACATCCCGCCCATCAGTGTAGCAAGGCTCCCATTTCTCCATGGCCTGTCCTGCATTTCTGGTTTTGACACTTTTTTCAGCATGGCCCTTTTGACCGATGGGAAGCGAGACTTCTCTGTAGCGCTGATTTGCCTTTCCAGGTTGCTTGGTTGGCCAAAAAGGGCGTATGCGTTTTTTCCTGAATATATTCAGGAAAAAACGCATACGCCCTTTTTGGCCAAGGGCATCATTGTCAACGTTTTGCCGCTTTTCATGTGCTTTAAAGGCGATTCGTATCTACCTCCTGAAATCTGTTTCGTGCAATTCTGCCTTGATTTCAAATCCTCTTCTTTGCCTTCCCTCAATATATTTGTGGACGAGAGTTATCATTTATAACTCTGCAGGTTTGTGAATTGCAGTGCCCTGAACCTCCATTTTACAACTCGCTTTTTTGGGAGCTGGCCGCAAAAGCGCAGGATGGCTTCAGGCCCTGTTCTGGTTCCGGGGGGCAGGCTGAGCCTGTGGTTAATTCTTTTTCCTGATGGGAAAATAGAGTGACCTGTGCCTGTCCCAACACCAAGAGCTAGTCTCTCGTTGGTTCCCCGTCTTCCCGTTCATCCTCAGGACAAATTGCAACCTGTATGGAACAGGAGGTTAAAGGTGCTGATGCTCCAAGTAGGGAGATTGCTAGTAAAGCGGCTGGAATGGCGAACCCGGGCACAAGGAGATGAGAAATGAGGTGCGTTTTAGAAACCTTTCCCCATCACACGGTGTACTATCTTCTGGGTTTCTCATGCATGTTTTCGATGTAGGAAGATGCCCTTGAAGCTGGAGATTTGGGACCCATGTGATGGGTACCACGCAGTATTACTGTAAAGGGTCTGCGTTTGCTCACCCAACCTCACCAAACCTCTCAGCCGCAAGAGTGTCCACCCTTATGTCTCATCCAGCTGTGGGTCTAGATATGGTCAATCCAGGTTGCATCACAGCCCCTGAACGCATTGTGTACGAATTTCTATCTCTTTCACTGTCGTTGTTTCATGGGTTTTTCAAAGTAATTTATTTTCATAATGGGGTTTAGCTGCTTTTCACGGCTGTGTTTGTGCCGCTTTACACCCACTTGACACACTAACAGAGAGATATCAATACATAGGTTTTAAGTTTATTACTAGTCAGATATATTCTTGTGCGGTGAATAGGGCGTGTTGAGTCCAGTTCTCTGAGCAAGGAGTAGGTCTTCTCTACTACATATTGGGTTTATGGAACGGTATCTGAGCTAATTTGATACCCTTGTTTTATGTATCACCCCACCTCACCTTTCCCGTTAAGCAGCCATAGTGTGTTTTCTGCATGTGTGACTCTGTTCTGTTTTGTAATTCAGTTCAAGTGTAACGGTTTTTACATTCCCTCTATCAGTGATACCTCATGAGAAGTGTCCTTTTCTGTGTGACTTATTTCACTTAGAATCGTCGTACCTAAATCCATTCATCATGCTGCTACTAACCTTATGACATTGATTTCATGGCTGAGTGATATTCCATTGTACATAAGGACCACAACTTCTTTATCCATTTTTCTCTTTCCTGGGATATTGAAGGTGGAATGAAGTGGAGGTCCTTGTCAACAGAGCAGCCCTCAACTTTGGGGTGCTTGTGTCTTGCTGATTTTTCATTTTCCCAATTTATACCCCCATGAGTGGAAGTGCCCTATGCTCTCTAAGCTGTGTTTTTCAGATGTTTCAGGACACACCGTACACTTCTCCAGAGTGGCTGTTGGCAATTTACATCCCGCCCATCAGTGTAGCAAGGCTCCCATTTCTCCATGGCCTGTCCTGCATTTCTGGTTTTGACACTTTTTTCAGCATGGCCCTTTTGACCGATGGGAAGCGAGACTTCTCTGTAGCGCTGATTTCCCTTTCCAGGTTGCTTGGTTGGCCAAAAAGGGCGTATGCGTTTTTTCCTGAATATATTCAGGAAAAAACGCATACGCCCTTTTTGGCCAAGGGCATCATTGTCAACGTTTTGCCGCTTTTCATGTGCTTTAAAGGCGATTCGTATCTACCTCCTGAAATCTGTTTCGTGCAATTCTGTCTTGATTTCAAATCCTCTTCTTTGCCTTCCCTCAATATATTTGTGGACGATAGTTATCATTTATAACTCTGCAGGTTTGTGAATTGCAGTGCCCTGAACCTCCATTTTACAACTCGCTTTTTTGGGAGCTGGCCGCAAAAGCGCAGGATGGCTTCAGGCCCTGTTCTGGTTCCGGGGGGCAGGGTGAGCCTGTGGTTAATTCTTCTTCCTGATGGGAAAATAGAGTGACCTGTGCCTGTCCCGACACCAAGAGCTAGTCTCTCGTTGGTTCCCCGTCTTCCCGTTCATCCTCAGGACAAATTGCAACCTGTACGGAACAGGAGGTTAAAGGTGCTGATGCTCCAAGTAGGGAGATTGCTAGTAAAGCGGCTGGAATGGCGAACCCGGGCACAAGGAGATGAGAAATGAGGTGCATTTTAGAAACCTTTCCCCATCACACGGTGTACCATCTTCTGGGTTTCTCAAGCATGTTTTCGATGTAGGAAGATGCCCTTGAACCTGGAGATTTGGGACCCATGCGATGGGTACCACGCAGTATTACTTTAAAGGGTCTGCGTTTGCTCACCCAACCTCACCAAACCTCTCAGCCCCAAGAGTGTCCACCCTTATGTCTCATCCAGCTGTGGGTCTAGATATGGTCAATCCAGGTTGCATCACAGCCCCTGAACTCATTGTGTAAGAATTTCTATCTCTTTCACTGTCGTTGTTTCATGGGTTTTTCAAAGTAATTTATTTTCATAATGGGGTTTAGCTGCTTTTCACTGCTGTGTTTATGCCGCTTTACACCCACTTGACACACTAACAGAGAGATATCAATACATAGGTTTTAAGATTATTACTATTCAAATATATTCTTGTGCGGTGAATAGGGCGTGTTGAGTCCAGTTCTCTGAGCAAGGAGTAGGTCTTGTCTATTACATATTGGGTTTATGGAACGGTATCTGAGCTAATTTGATACCCTTGTTTTATGCATCACCCCACCTCACCTTTCCCGTTAAGCAGCCATAGTCTGTTTTCTGCATGTGTGACTCTGTTCTGTTTTGTAATTCAGTTCAAGTGTAACGGTTTTTACATTCCCTCTATCAGTGATACCTTATGAGAAGTGTCCTTTTCTGTGTGACTTATTTCACTTAGAATCGTCGTACCTAAATCCACTCATCATGCTGCTACTAACCTTATGACATTGATTTCATGGCTGAGTGATATTCCATTGTACATAAGGACCACAACTTCTTTATCCATTTTTCTCTTTCCTGGGATATTTAAGGTGGAATGAAGTGGAGGTCCTTGTCAACAGAGCAGCCCTCAACTTTGGGGTGCTTGTGTCTTGCTGATTTTTCATTTTCCCAATTTATACCCCCATGAGTGGAAGTGCCCTATGCTCTCTAAGCTGTGTTTTTCAGATGTTTCAGGACACACCGTACACTTCTCCAGAGTGGCTGTTGGCAATTTACATCCCGCCCATCAGTGTAGCAAGGCTCCCATTTCTCCATGGCCTGTCCTGCATTTCTGGTTTTGACACTTTTTTCAGCATGGCCCTTTTGACCGATGGGAAGCGAGACTTCTCTGTAGCGCTGATTTGCCTTTCCAGGTTGCTTGGTTGGCCAAAAAGGGCGTATGCGTTTTTTCCTGAATATATTCAGGAAAAAACGCATACGCCCTTTTTGGCCAAGGGCATCATTGTCAACGTTTTGCCGCTTTTCATGTGCTTTAAAGGCGATTCGTATCTACCTCCTGAAATCTGTTTCGTGCAATTCTGCCTTGATTTCAAATCCTCTTCTTTGCCTTCCCTCAATATATTTGTGGACGAGAGTTATCATTTATAACTCTGCAGGTTTGTGAATTGCAGTGCCCTGAACCTCCATTTTACAACTCGCTTTTTTGGGAGCTGGCCGCAAAAGCGCAGGATGGCTTCAGGCCCTGTTCTGGTTCCGGGGGGCAGGCTGAGCATGTGGTTAATTCTTCTTCCTGATGGGGAAATAGAGTGACCTGTGCCTGTCCCAACACCAAGAGCTAGTCTCTCGTTGGTTCCCCGTCTTCCCGTTCATCCTCAGGACAAATTGCAACCTGTACGGAACAGGAGGTTAAAGTTGCTGATGCTCCAAGTAGGGAGATTGCTAGTAAAGCGGCTGGAATGGCGAACCCGGGCACAAGGAGATGAGAAATGAGGTGCGTTTTAGAAACCTTTCCCCATCACACGGTGTACTATCTTCTGGGTTTCTCATGCATGTTTTCGATGTAGGAAGATGCCCTTGAAGCTGGAGATTTGGGACCCATGTGACGAGTACCACGCAGTATTACTTTAAAGGGTCTGCGTTTGCTCACCCAACCTCACCAAACCTCTCAGCCCCAAGAGTGTCCACCCTTATGTCTCATCCAGCTGTGGGTCTAGATATGGTCAATCCAGGTTGCATCACAGCCCCTGAACGCATTGTGTAAGAATTTCTCTCTCTTTCACTGTCGTTGTTTCATGGGTTTTTCAAAGTAATTTATTTTCATAATGGGGTTTAGCTGCTTTTCACTGCTGTGTTTATGCCGCTTTACACCCACTTGACACACTAACAGAGAGATATCAATACATAGGTTTTAAGATTATTACTAGTCAGATATATTCTTGTGCGGTGAATAGGGCGTGTTGAGTCCAGTTCTCTGAGCAAGGAGTAGGTCTTGTCTACTACATATTGGGTTTATGGAACGGTATCTGAGCTAATTTGATACCCTTGTTTTATGCATCACCCCACCTCACCTTTCCCGTTAAGCAGCCATAGTGTGTTTTCTGCATGTGTGACTCTGTTCTGTTTTGTAATTCAGTTCAAGTGTAACAGTTTTTACATTCCCTCTATCAGTGATACCTTATGAGAAGTGTCCTTTTCTGTGTGACTTATTTCACTTAGAATCGTCGTACCTAAATCCACTCATCATGCTGCTACTAACCTTATGACATTGATTTCATGGCTGAGTGATATTCCATTGTACATAAGGACCACAACTTCTTTATCCATTTTTCTCTTTCCTGGGATATTTAAGGTGGAATGAAGTGGAGGTCCTTGTCAACAGAGCAGCCTTCAACTTTGGGGTGCTTGTGTCTTGCTGATTTTTCATTTTCCCAATTTATACCCCCATGAGTGGAAGTGCCCTATGCTCTCTAAGCTGTGTTTTTCAGATGTTTCAGGACACACCGTACACTTCTCCAGAGTGGCTGTTGGCAATTTACATCCCGCCCATCAGTGTAGCAAGGCTCCCATTTCTCCATGGCCTGTCCTGCATTTCTGGTTTTGACACTTTTTTCAGCATGGCCCTTTTGACCGATGGGAACCGAGACTTCTCTGTAGCGCTGATTTGCCTTTCCAGGTTGCTTGGTTGGCCAAAAAGGGCGTATGCGTTTTTTCCTGAATATATTCAGGAAAAAACGCATACGCCCTTTTTGGCCAAGGGCATCATTGTCAACGTTTTGCCGCTTTTCATGTGCTTTAAAGGCGATTCGTATCTACCTCCTGAAATCTGTTTCGTGCAATTCTGCCTTGATTTCAAATCCTCTTCTTTGCCTTCCCTCAATATATTTGTGGACGAGAGTTATCATTTATAACTCTGCAGGTTTGTGAATTGCAGTGCCCTGAACCTCCATTTTACAACTCGCTTTTTTGGGAGCTGGCCGCAAAAGCGCAGGATGGCTTCAGGCCCTGTTCTGGTTCCGGGGAGCAGGCTGATCCTCTGGTTAATTCTTCTTTCTGATGGGAAAATAGAGTGACCTGTGCCTGTCCCGACACCAAGAGCTAGTCTCTCGTTGGTTCCCCGTCTTCCCGTTCATCCTCAGGACAAATTGCAACCTGTACGGAACAGGAGGTTAAAGGTGCTGATGCTCCAAGTAGGGAGATTGCTAGTAAAGCGGCTGGAATGGCGAACCCGGGCACAAGGAGATGAGAAATGAGGTGCGTTTTAGAAACCTTTCCCCATCACACGGTGTACTATCTTCTGGGTTTCTCATGCATGTTTTCGATGTAGGAAGATGCCCTTGAAGCTGGAGATTTGGGACCCATGTGACGGGTACCACGCAGTATTACTTTAAAGGGTCTGCGTTTGCTCACCCAACCTCACCAAACCTCTCAGCCCCAAGAGTGTCCACCCTTATGTCTCATCCAGCTGTGGGTCTAGATATGGTCAATCCAGGTTGCATCACAGCCCCTGAACGCATTGTGTAAGAATTTCTCTCTCTTTCACTGTCGTTGTTTCATGGGTTTTTCAAAGTAATTTATTTTCATAATGGGGTTTAGCTGCTTTTCACTGCTGTGTTTATGCCGCTTTACACCCACTTGACACACTAACAGAGAGATATCAATACATAGGTTTTAAGATTATTACTAGTCAGATATATTCTTGTGCGGTGAATAGGGCGTGTTGAGTCCAGTTCTCTGAGCAAGGAGTAGGTCTTGTCTACTACATATTGGGTTTATGGAACGGTATCTGAGCTAATTTGATACCCTTGTTTTATGCATCACCCCACCTCACCTTTCCCGTTAAGCAGCCATAGTGTGTTTTCTGCATGTGTGACTCTGTTCTGTTTTGTAATTCAGTTCAAGTGTAACAGTTTTTACATTCCCTCTATCAGTGATACCTTATGAGAAGTGTCCTTTTCTGTGTGACTTATTTCACTTAGAATCGTCGTACCTAAATCCACTCATCATGCTGCTACTAACCTTATGACATTGATTTCATGGCTGAGTGATATTCCATTGTACATAAGGACCACAACTTCTTTATCCATTTTTCTCTTTCCTGGGATATTTAAGGTGGAATGAAGTGGAGGTCCTTGTCAACAGAGCAGCCCTCAACTTTGGGGTGCTTGTGTCTTGCTGATTTTTCATTTTCCCAATTTATACCCCCATGAGTGGAAGTGCCCTATGCTCTCTAAGCTGTGTTTTTCAGATGTTTCAGGACACACCGTACACTTCTCCAGAGTGGCTGTTGGCAATTTACATCCCGCCCATCAGTGTAGCAAGGCTCCCATTTCTCCATGGCCTGTCCTGCATTTCTGGTTTTGACACTTTTTTCAGCATGGCCCTTTTGACCGATGGGAACCGAGACTTCTCTGTAGCGCTGATTTGCCTTTCCAGGTTGCTTGGTTGGCCAAAAAGGGCGTATGCGTTTTTTCCTGAATATATTCAGGAAAAAACGCATACGCCCTTTTTGGCCAAGGGCATCATTGTCAACGTTTTGCCGCTTTTCATGTGCTTTAAAGGCGATTCGTATCTACCTCCTGAAATCTGTTTCGTGCAATTCTGCCTTGATTTCAAATCCTCTTCTTTGCCTTCCCTCAATATATTTGTGGACGAGAGTTATCATTTATAACTCTGCAGGTTTGTGAATTGCAGTGCCCTGAACCTCCATTTTACAACTCGCTTTTTTGGGAGCTGGCCGCAAAAGCGCAGGATGGCTTCAGGCCCTGTTCTGGTTCCGGGGGGCAGGCTGAGCCTGTGGTTAATTCTTCTTCCTGATGGGAAAATAGAGTGACCTGTGCCTGTCCCGACACCAAGAGCTAGTCTCTCGTTGGTTCCCCGTCTTCCCGTTCATCCTCAGGACAAATTGCAACCTGTACGGAACAGGAGGTTAAAGGTGCTGATGCTCCAAGTAGGGAGATTGCTAGTAAAGCGGCTGGAATGGCGAACCCGGGCACAAGGAGATGAGAAATGAGGTGCATTTTAGAAACCTTTCCCCATCACACGGTTTACCATCTTCTGGGTTTCTCATGCATGTTTTCGATGTAGGAAGATGCCCTTGAAGCTGGAGATTTGGGACCCATGCGACGGGTACCACGAAGTATTACTTTAAAGGGTCTGCGTTTGCTCACCCAACCTCACCAAACCTCTCAGCCCCAAGAGTGTCCACCCTTATGTCTCATCCAGCTGTGGGTCTAGATATGGTCAATCCAGGTTGCATCACAGCCCCTGAACGCATTGTGTAAGAATTTCTCTCTCTTTCACTGTCGTTGTTTCATGGGTTTTTCAAAGTAATTTATTTTCATAATGGGGTTTAGCTGCTTTTCACTGCTGTGTTTATGCCGCTTTACACCCACTTGACACACTAACAGAGAGATATCAATACATAGGTTTTAAGATTATTACTAGTCAGATATATTCTTGTGCGGTGAATAGGGCGTGTTGAGTCCAGTTCTCTGAGCAAGGAGTAGGTCTTGTCTATTACATATTGGGTTTATGGAACGGTATCTGAGCTAATTTGATACCCTTGTTTTATGCATCACCCCACCTCACCTTTCCCGTTAAGCAGCCATAGTCTGTTTTCTGCATGTGTGACTCTGTTCTGTTTTGTAATTCAGTTCAAGTGTAACGGTTTTTACATTCCCTCTATCAGTGATACCTTATGAGAAGTGTCCTTTTCTGTGTGACTTATTTCACTTAGAATCGTCGTACCTAAATCCACTCATCATGCTGCTACTAACCTTATGACATTGATTTCATGGCTGAGTGATATTCCATTGTACATGAGGACCACAACTTCTTTATCCATTTTTCTCCCTCCTGGGATATTGAAGGTGGAATGAAGTGGAGGTCCTTGTCAACAGAGCAGCCCTCAACTTTGGGGTGCTTGTGTCTTGCTGATTTTTAATTTTCCCAATTTATACCCACATGAGTGGAAGTGCCCTATGCTCTCTAAGCTGTGTTTTTCAGATGTTTCAGGACACACCGTACACTTCTCCAGAGTGGCTGTTGGCAATTTACATCCCGCCCATCAGTGTAGCAAGGCTCCCATTTCTCCATGGCCTGTCCTGCATTTCTGGTTTTGACACTTTTTTCAGCATGGCCCTTTTGACCGATGGGAAGCGAGACTTCTCTGTAGCGCTGATTTGCCTTTCCAGGTTGCTTGGTTGGCCAAAAAGGGCGTATGCGTTTTTTCCTGAATATATTCAGGAAAAAACGCATACGCCCTTTTTGGCCAAGGGCATCATTGTCAACGTTTTGCCGCTTTTCATGTGCTTTAAAGGCGATTCGTATCTACCTCCTGAAATCTGTTTCGTGCAATTCTGCCTTGATTTCAAATCCTCTTCTTTGCCTTCCCTCAATATATTTGTGGACGAGAGTTATCATTTATAACTCTGCAGGTTTGTGAATTGCAGTGCCCTGAACCTCCATTTTACAACTCGCTTTTTTGGGAGCTGGCTGCAAAAGCGCAGGATGGCTTCAGGCCCTGTTCTGGTTCCGGGGGGCAGGCTGAGCCTGTGGTTAATTCTTTTTCCTGATGGGAAAATAGAGTGACCTGTGCCTGTCCCAACACCAAGAGCTAGTCTCTCGTTGGTTCCCCGTCTTCCCGTTCATCCTCAGGACAAATTGCAACCTGTATGGAACAGGAGGTTAAAGGTGCTGATGCTCCAAGTAGGGAGATTGCTAGTAAAGCGGCTGGAATGGCGAACCCGGGCACAAGGAGATTAGAAATGAGGTGCGTTTTAGAAACCTTTCCCCATCACACGGTGTACTATCTTCTGGGTTTCTCATGCATGTTTTCGATGTAGGAAGATGCCCTTGAAGCTGGAGATTTGGGACCCATGTGATGGGTACCACGCAGTATTACTGTAAAGGGTCTGCGTTTGCTCACCCAACCTCACCAAACCTCTCAGCCCCAAGAGTGTCCACCCTTATGTCTCATCCAGCTGTGGGTCTAGATATGGTCAATCCAGGTTGCATCACAGCCCCTGAACGCATTGTGTACGAATTTCTATCTCTTTCACTGTCGTTGTTTCATGGGTTTTTCAAAGTAATTTATTTTCATAATGGGGTTTAGCTGCTTTTCACGGCTGTGTTTATGCCGCTTTACACCCACTTGACACACTAACAGAGAGATATCAATACATAGGTTTTAAGTTTATTACTAGTCAGATATATTCTTGTGCGGTGAATAGGGCGTGTTGAGTCCAGTTCTCTGAGCAAGGAGTAGGTCTTGTCTACTACATATTGGGTTTATGGAACGGTATCTGAGCTAATTTGATACCCTTGTTTTATGTATCACCCCACCTCACCTTTCCCGTTAAGCAGCCATAGTGTGTTTTCTGCATGTGTGACTCTGTTCTGTTTTGTAATTCAGTTCAAGTGTAACGGTTTTTACATTCCCTCTATCAGTGATACCTCATGAGAAGTGTCCTTTTCTGTGTGACTTATTTCACTTAGAATCGTCGTACCTAAATCCACTCATCATGCTGCTACTAACCTTATGACATTGATTTCATGGCTGAGTGATATTCCATTGTACATAAGGACCACAACTTCTTTATCCATTTTTCTCTTTCCTGGGATATTGAAGGTGGAATGAAGTGGAGGTCCTTGTCAACAGAGCAGCCCTCAACTTTGGGGTGCTTGTGTCTTGCTGATTTTTCATTTTCCCAATTTATACCCCCATGAGTGGAAGTGCCCTATGCTCTCTAAGCTGTGTTTTTCAGATGTTTCAGGACACACCGTACACTTCTCCAGAGTGGCTGTTGGCAATTTACATCCCGCCCATCAGTGTAGCAAGGCTCCCATTTCTCCATGGCCTGTCCTGCATTTCTGGTTTTGACACTTTTTTCAGCATGGCCCTTTTGACCGATGGGAAGCGAGACTTCTCTGTAGCGCTGATTTCCCTTTCCAGGTTGCTTGGTTGGCCAAAAAGGGCGTATGCGTTTTTTCCTGAATATATTCAGGAAAAAACGCATACGCTCTTTTTGGCCAAGGGCATCATTGTCAACGTTTTGCCGCTTTTCATGTGCTTTAAAGGCGATTCGTATCTACCTCCTGAAATCTGTTTCGTGCAATTCTGTCTTGATTTCAAATCCTCTTCTTTGCCTTCCCTCAATATATTTGTGGACGATAGTTATCATTTATAACTCTGCAGGTTTGTGAATTGCAGTGTCCTGAACCTCCATTTTACAACTCGCTTTTTTGGGAGCTGGCCGCAAAAGCGCAGGATGGCTTCAGGCCCTGTTCTGGTTCCGGGGGGCAGGGTGAGCCTGTGGTTAATTCTTCTTCCTGATGGGAAAATAGAGTGACCTGTGCCTGTCCCGACACCAAGAGCTAGTCTCTCGTTGGTTCCCCGTCTTCCCGTTCATCCTCAGGACAAATTGCAACCTGTACGGAACAGGAGGTTAAAGGTGCTGATGCTCCAAGTAGGGAGATTGCTAGTAAAGCGGCTGGAATGGCGAACCCGGGCACAAGGAGATGAGAAATGAGGTGCATTTTAGAAACCTTTCCCCATCACACGGTGTACCATCTTCTGGGTTTCTCAAGCATGTTTTCGATGTAGGAAGATGCCCTTGAACCTGGAGATTTGGGACCCATGCGATGGGTACCACGAAGTATTACTTTAAAGGGTCTGCGTTTGCTCACCCAACCTCACCAAACCTCTCAGCCCCAAGAGTGTCCACCCTTATGTCTCATCCAGCTGTGGGTCTAGATATGGTCAATCCAGGTTGCATCACAGCCCCTGAACTCATTGTGTAAGAATTTCTATCTCTTTCACTTTCGTTGTTTCATGGGTTTTTCAAAGTAATTTATTTTCATAATGGGGTTTAGCTGCTTTTCACGGCTGTGTTTATGCCGCTTTACACCCACTTGACCCACTAACAGAGAGATATCAATACATAGGTTTTAAGATTATTACTAGTCAGATATATTCTTGTGCGGTGAATAGGGCGTCTTGAGTCCAGTTCTCTGAGCAAGGAGTAGGTCTTGTCTACTACATATTGGGTTTATGGAACGGTATCTGAGCTAATTTGATACCCTTGTTTTATGTATCACCCCACCTCACCTTTCCCGTTAAGCAGCCATTGTCTGTTTTCTGCATGTGTGACTCTGTTCTGTTTTGTAATTCAGTTCAAGTGTAACGGTTTTTACATTCCCTCTAAAAGTGATACCTTATGAGAAGTGTCCTTTTCTGTGTGACTTATTTTACTTAGAAGCGTCGTACCTAAATCCACTCATCATGCTGCTACTAACCTTATGACATTGATTTCATGGCTGAGTGATATTCCATTGTACATAAGGACCACAACTTCTTTATCCATTTTTCTCTTTCCTTGGATATTTAAGGTGGAATGAAGTGGAGGTCCTTGTCAACAGAGCAGCCCTAAACTTTGGGGTGCTTGTGTCTTGCTGATTTTTCATTTTCCCAATTTATACCCCCATAAGTGGAAGTGCCCTATGCTCTCTAAGCTGTGTTTTTCAGATGTTTCAGGACACACCGTACACTTCTCCAGAGTGGCTGTTGGCAATTTACATCCCGCCCATCAGTGTAGCAAGGCTCTCATTTCTCCATGGCCTGTCCTGCATTTCTGGTTTTGACACATTTTTCAGCATGGCCCTTTTGACCGATGGGAAGTGAGACTTCTTTGTAGCGCTGATTTGCCTTTCCAGGTTGCTTGGTTGGCCAAAAAGGGCGTATGCGTTTTTTCCTGAATATATTCAGGAAAAAACGCATACGCCCTTTTTGGACAAGGGCATCATTGTCCACATTTTGCCGCTTTTCATGTGCTTTAAAGGCGATTCGAATCTACCTCCTGAAATCTGTTTCCTGCAATTCTGCCTTGATTTAAAATCCTCTTCTTTGCCTTCCCTCAATATATTTGTGGACGAGAGTTATTATTTATAACTCTGCAGGTTTGTGAATTGCAGTGCCCTGAACCTCCATTTTACAACTCGCTTTTTTGGGAGCTGGCCGCAAAAGCATAGGATGGCTTCAGGCCCTGTTCTGGTTCTGGGGGGCAGGCTGAGCCTGTGGTTAATTCTTCTTCCTGATGGGAAAATAGAGTGACCTGTGCCTGTCCCGACACCAAGAGCTAGTCTCTCGTTGGTTCCCCGTCTTCCCGTTCATCCTCAGGACAAATTGCAACCTGTACGGAACAGGAGGTTAAAGGTGCTGATGCTCCAAGTAGGGAGATTGCTAGTAAAGCGGCTGGAATGGCGAACCCGGGCACAAGGAGATGAGAAATGAGGTGCATTTTAGAAACCGTTCCCCATCACACGGTGTACCATCTTCTGGGTTTCTCATGCAAGTTTTCGATGTAGGAAGATGCCCTTGAAGCTGGAGATTTGGGACCCATGCGACGGGTACCACGAAGTATTACTTTAAAGGGTCTGCGTTTGCTCACCCAACCTCACCAAACCTCTCAGCCCCAAGAGTGTCCACCCTTATGTCTCATCCAGCTGTGGGTCTAGATATGGTCAATCCAGGTTGCATCACAGCCCCTGAACGCATTGTGTAAGAATTTCTCTCTTTCACTGTCGTTGTTTCATGGGTTTTTCAAAGTAATTTATTTTCATAATGGGGTTTAGCTGCTTTTCACTGCTGTGTTTATGCAGCTTTACACCCACTTGACACACTAACAGAGAGATATCAATACATAGGTTTTAAGATTATTACTAGTCAGATATATTCTTGTGCGGTGAATAGGGCGTGTTGAGTCCAGTTCTCTGAGCAAGGAGTAGGTCTTGTCTATTACATATTGGGTTTATGGAACGGTATCTGAGCTAATTTGATACCCTTGTTTTATGCATCACCCCACCTCACCTTTCCCGTTAAGCAGCCATAGTCTGTTTTCTGCATGTGTGACTCTGTTCTGTTTTGTAATTCAGTTCAAGTGTAACGGTTTTTACATTCCCTCTATCAGTGATACCTTATGAGAAGTGTCCTTTTCTGTGTGACTTATTTCACTTAGAATCGTCGTACCTAAATCCACTCATCATGCTGCTACTAACCTTATGACATTGATTTCATGGCTGAGTGATATTCCATTGTACATAAGGACCACAACTTCTTTATCCATTTTTCTCTTTCCTGGGATATTGAAGGTGGAATGAAGTGGAGGTCCTTGTCAACAGAGCAGCCCTAAACTTTGGGGTGCTTGTGTCTTGCTGATTTTTAATTTTCCCAATTTATACCCACATGAGTGGAAGTGCCCTATGCTCTCTAAGCTGTGTTTTTCAGATGTTTCAGGACACACCGTACACTTCTCCAGAGTGGCTGTTGGCAATTTACATCCCGCCCATCAGTGTAGCAAGGCTCCCATTTCTCCATGGCCTGTCCTGCATTTCTGGTTTTGACACTTTTTTCAGCATGGCCCTTTTGACCGATGGGAAGCGAGACTTCTCTGTAGCGCTGATTTGCCTTTCCAGGTTGCTTGGTTGGCCAAAAAGGGCGTATGCGTTTTTTCCTGAATATATTCAGGAAAAAACGCATACGCCCTTTTTGGCCAAGGGCATCATTGTCAACGTTTTGCCGCTTTTCATGTGCTTTAAAGGCGATTCGTATCTACCTCCTGAAATCTGTTTCGTGCAATTCTGCCTTGATTTCAAATCCTCTTCTTTGCCTTCCCTCAATATATTTGTGGACGAGAGTTATCATTTATAACTCTGCAGGTTTGTGAATTGCAGTGCCCTGAACCTCCATTTTACAACTCGCTTTTTTGGGAGCTGGCCGCAAAAGCGCAGGATGGCTTCAGGCCCTGTTCTGGTTCCGGGGGGCAGGCTGAGCCTGTGGTTAATTCTTTTTCCTGATGGGAAAATAGAGTGACCTGTGCCTGTCCCAACACCAAGAGCTAGTCTCTCGTTGGTTCCCCGTCTTCCCGTTCATCCTCAGGACAAATTGCAACCTGTATGGAACAGGAGGTTAAAGGTGCTGATGCTCCAAGTAGGGAGATTGCTAGTAAAGCGGCTGGAATGGCGAACCCGGGCACAAGGAGATGAGAAATGAGGTGCGTTTTAGAAACCTTTCCCCATCACACGGTGTACTATCTTCTGGGTTTCTCATGCATGTTTTCGATGTAGGAAGATGCCCTTGAAGCTGGAGATTTGGGACCCATGTGATGGGTACCACGCAGTATTACTGTAAAGGGTCTGCGTTTGCTCACCCAACCTCACCAAACCTCTCAGCCGCAAGAGTGTCCACCCTTATGTCTCATCCAGCTGTGGGTCTAGATATGGTCAATCCAGGTTGCATCACAGCCCCTGAACGCATTGTGTACGAATTTCTATCTCTTTCACTGTCGTTGTTTCATGGGTTTTTCAAAGTAATTTATTTTCATAATGGGGTTTAGCTGCTTTTCACGGCTGTGTTTATGCCGCTTTACACCCACTTGACACACTAACAGAGAGATATCAATACATAGGTTTTAAGTTTATTACTAGTCAGATATATTCTTGTGCGGTGAATAGGGCGTGTTGAGTCCAGTTCTCTGAGCAAGGAGTAGGTCTTCTCTACTACATATTGGGTTTATGGAACGGTATCTGAGCTAATTTGATACCCTTGTTTTATGTATCACCCCACCTCACCTTTCCCGTTAAGCAGCCATAGTGTGTTTTCTGCATGTGTGACTCTGTTCTGTTTTGTAATTCAGTTCAAGTGTAACGGTTTTTACATTCCCTCTATCAGTGATACCTCATGAGAAGTGTCCTTTTCTGTGTGACTTATTTCACTTAGAATCGTCGTACCTAAATCCAT